>NW_024070187.1:62777241-63021695 GCF_014754425.2 Oryx dammah
GTTTCCCATCTATTTCCCATGAAGTGATGGGAAACAGTGGAAACAGTGCCACATTTTATTTTGGGGGTCTCCAAAATCACTGCAGATGGTGATTGCAGCCATGAAATTAAAAGACGCTTACTCCTTGGAATAAAAGTTATGACCAACCTAGATAGCATATTCAAAAGCAGAGAGACATTACTTTGGCAGCAAAGGTCCGTCTAGTCAAGGCTATGGTTTTTCCTGTGGTCATGTATGGATGTGAGAGTTGGACTGTGAAGAAGGCTGAGGGCCGAAGAATTGATGCTTTTGAAGTGTGGTGTTGGAGAAGACTCTTGAGAGTCCCTTGGACTGCAAGGAGATCCAACCAGTCCATTCTGAATGAGATCAACCCTGGGATTTCTTTGGAAGGAATGATGCTAAAGATGAAACTCCAGTACTTTGGCCACCTCATGTGAAGAGTTGACTCATTGGAAAAGACTCTGATGCTGGGAGGGATTGGGGGCAGGAGGAGAAGGGGACGACAGAGGATGAGATGGCTGGATGGCGTCACTGACTCGATGGACCTGAGTCTGAGTGAACTCTGGGAGATGGTGATGAACAGGGAGGCCTGGCGTGCTGTGATTCATGGGGTTGCAAAGAGTCAGACACGACTCAGCGACTAAACTGAACTGAACTGAAAGGAGATCCAGTCCTGGGTGTTCACTGGAAGGACTAAGGCTGAGGTTGAAACTCCAATACTTCGGCCACCTCATGCGAAGAGTTGACTCTTTGGAAAAGACCCTGATGCTGGAAGGGATTGGGGGCAGGAGGAAAAGGGGACGACAGAGGTTGAGATGGCTGGATGGCATCACCGACTTGATGGGCATGAGTTTGAGTGAACTCCGGGAGTTGGTGTTGGACAGGGAGGCCTGGCATGCTGCAATTCATGGGATCGCAAAGAATCGGACACGACTGAGTGACTGAACTGAACTGAACTGAAGGAGGTAATCCTGGGAACCACCAATTTATAGCCAATTTATAGGCCAGAAGTACCAATTTATAGCTTAGAAGTACAGGGAACAACCTGGCTTTGATACTGGTATCTGATGGGAGGAGAGAGGGAAGCTAATAGTCTATTAGGATTCTTAAGAATTGAGTTGAATTGTAGGACACCCAGCTGATGTTCCAAGAATTATTTGGTGCTGTGTAGAAACTTACCCCCTGTAACTTGTTGGAATTGGGGCCACAAATAACCTAGCACCAGATCCATTTCTTCCAGGAAACTGCCTGAGGTGGTTCCCTTTACATTCAAGGATTACTTCAAGGAGGCGTCTTCCTAGTTCTGACTCAGGTTACCTGGCTAATACTCCCAATTTCTATCTGGATCTGTTGGTTTCATCACTAATATCAGCATCAAGGCTAGAGGTTAAGTTCTCCTGTGATCTGCTTCTTACTGATTCTCCTTTATAGTACTTGAGATTTCTCATGTATCTAGCTCTCAGTAACTGACATCTGCTGTTCAAGCTTACATTGCACTTTGGAATTTCTGCTAGAGCCAATGGCAGATAGTAAAGTAAATTTCTTCACACTGTTTAAAAATATCTGGAATTTGAAAATCTTTAATCAGACCTGTCTTTTGCCAGGTCACTAGTCAGGTAACAATAAATCATGCATTTTTTTTTTGAGGATCTATTGAATACCAGACTGTGTTCTAGATTTGGAGTTATAGAAGTAGACAAACTATGAAGTAGAAGTAGACTTGTACTTCAAGAGACATATTTTAGTATCAATCCTACTCTGTCTACAACAGAAAACAATGACTAGCCTGGTACAGGTCTATGAATTTAAGGTTTAAGTCATTGAACTTGTGTGTCAACCTTATAATGTATTATTATTCCATTTTACAGAAAAATAAGTAGAGATTAAATAACTTGCCCAGATGGAAGTTAGTAGGTAGAAAAAAGCCACTATTCACAACCTAGTAGGCTAACTCCAGAACTCACAATCTATCCAAAACAATGTCAGGAATTAGCCAAAAATCTATCAAGAAGTGAGCATAAACTATTAAAATGGAGAACTCAAAGGGGAGAAAATTAGGGTATTCAGTGAAGTTCTCTTAAGAAAATCATTTGAATTGAGACCTGGTTGATGAGAAGAAGCCATTTGAAAGACTATGTGAAGAGGGTATAAAGCAAGCACTCTGCGGTGGCAAGGAATTGGCAGTTTATAGCTTAGAAAAGAAAAGCCATGTGGTTATGGTTTTGAATCAAAGGAAAGTTGAAGAAGATGAGGTTAAAGGTAGAGGTAGAGGCCAGATCATAAAAGCCTTGGCAAGGAATATAGATTTTATAATAATTGAAATAAGATGCCACTGCAGGGTTTTAAGCATGGGGAATGATCAAGACTTCCCTGGTGGCGTAGATGGTAAAGCTTCTGTCTACAATGCAGGAGACCTGGGTTCGATCCCTGGGTTGGGAAGACCCCCTGGAGAAAGAATTGGCAATCCACTCCAGGACGATTGCCTGGAAGATCCCATGGACAGAGGAGCCTGGTAGGCTACAGTCCACGGGGTCGTAAAGAGTCAGACATGACTGAGCGACTTCACTATATGATCAATCTTATGCAGAAGTTGAAAAGGGAAACTCATTAGGAGGATGTTGTGCCAGTAAGAAATGCATGATATAAAGGTAGCTTGGACTAGGGTAGCAGTGGAAGTGGGAGAATTGGTAGAAAAGTCTTGGCAGCTGAGGGAAGAAAGAATTGAAGGGGTCAGGACAAGACCAGTGCTGAAGTAAGAAGACAGTTCATTCCAGGGAAATGATGTGAAGTTGTCTGAACTGGGAAAGGTCCAATGCAGGTGAAGAGGACCAACCAGGTACAAAAAATATATGGGAAGAAGATTTTTATAGGGTTTAGTTTCCATTGGCTAAGAGGCTTCCCTGGTGGCTCAGCCAGTAAAGAATCTGCCTAAAATTCAGGAGACTTGGGTTTGATTCCTGGTTGGGGAAGATCCCCGGGAGAAAGGAATGGCAAACCACTCCAGTATTCTTGCCTGGGAAATCCATGGAGAGAGGAGCCTGGTGTGCTACAGTCTGTGGGGTCACAGAGTCAGGCATGACTGAGTGACTCAGTTCAGTTCAGTTCAGTCGTTCAGTCGTGTTCGACTCTTTGCGACCCCATGGACTGCAGCACGCCAGGCTTCTCTGTCCATCACCAACTCCTGGAACTTACTCAAACTTATGTCCACCGAGTGGGTGATGCCATCCAACTATCTCATTCTCTTTTGTCCCCTTCGTGACCCGCCTTCAATCTTTCCCAGCATCAGGGTCTTTTCCAGTGAGTCCGTTCTTCACATCAGGGGGCCAAAGTATTGGAGTTTCAGCTTCAGCATCAGTCCTTCCAATGAATATTCAGGACTGATTTCCTTTAGGATGGACTGGTATCTCCTTGCAGTTCAAGGAACTCTCAAGAGTCTTCTCTAACACTACAGTTCAAAAGCATCAATTCTTTGGTGCTCAGCTTTCTTTATAGTCCAACTCTTACATCCATACATGACTACTGGAAAAACCATAGCTTTGACTAGATGGACCTTTAAAAAAATAAGACAAACTGCCCCCCTTTCCATCTTGGGCTTTCCTGATAGCTCAGTTGGTAAAGAATCTGCCTGCAATGCAGGAGACCCCGGTTCAATTCCTGGGTCAGGAAGATCCACTGGAGAAGGGATAGGCTACCCACTCCAGTGTTCTTGGGCTTCCCTTGTGGCTCAGCTGGTAAAGAATCCACCTGCAATACGGGAGACCTGGGTTCAACCCCTGGGTTTGGAAGATCCCCTGGAGATGGGAAAAGCTACCCACTCAAGTATTCTGGCCTGGAGAATCCATGGATTGTATAGTCCATGGGGTTGCAAAGAGTCTGATGTGACTGAGTGACTTTCACTTTCAAGAGAGAAGAGAGGGATAGTTATTGAAGATGATTTATAGAATCCTAATGACTTCCCCATCCTAAGGCATCAAGTTTATGGAAAAAGGCCAGATTGTTATATGGTAGCCAAATTTAGATTATGATACTTCCTATTTCTTCTTTCAAAGTGCTTTATGTGAGAAGCTAGGTCCCTTCCTATAACAGCAAGGACTCAGAGTACACTCTTTCTTTTGACATATAAAGTCACTGAAAAGTTTGCCAAAGATAATAACATTTCAATCTTAGTTCATTTAGTTGGATTTTAAACTTACTTTGTGGTTTTGAATTTTTCAACTTAGTTTTTTTTAATTTATGGAAACCAGTTTGATTAGATGAATTGCAGAAAAAAATGCGAACTGAAATGGCATATAAAAATGACATTAATCTAAACCTCAAGTGAGCTATAAGGTATGAAACACTGAAGACCAAATGACTTCACTCTCCTGACAAGTGACTTCTGTTGTCATTCAGTTGCTCAGTCACTTTTGACTCTGTGACCCCATGGATAGCAGTACACTAGGCTTCCTGTCCTTCACTATCTCCTGGAGTTTGCTCAAACTGATGCCCATTGAGTTGGTGATGCCATCCAACCAATTCATCCTCTGTCACCCCCTTTAATACATATATCAAAATACTTTGAAACTACTCTTATACATGTAACACCATATGTATATAAAACATCTATTTAAATCTTTTTCCATTAATGAATCGTCCAACTGTTACAATATTCCCTTGTAGCTCAGTCGGTAAAGAATCTGCCTGCAGCGCAGGACACCCGGGTTCAGTCCCTGGGTTGGGAAGATCCCCTGGAGAAGGAAATGGCAACCCACTCCAGTATCCTTGCCTCGAAAATCTCATGGACAGAGGAGCCTGGTGGCCTGCAGTCCATGGGGTTGCAAAGAGTTGGGCACAACTGAGCAACTAACACTTACTTATTTATGTTAAAGGACAGAGTTGAAATTGATATTATAATTGATCAATGAATTACTTTAGTTCATTTACTTATTTCTGGGTTCTGAATGATCAAAAAAGCTGGATAATATGAATAAGGATTCTCACCTGATGTAAAGAGCACCACATTCTATTCACAGCAAGTTTCTGTTCTTTTCCCTGTCTCCTTCCCTTTATCTTTCCACCCTTTTCTCTGTCCTCTCTCTAAACTCTCTTCTAAGGTGATCACATCCACTCCCCTGGCTTGACAGACCATCTATATAGACAGAGTTCCTCATGTCACATATGCAGCCCTTGCCTATCTTCTCAGCTTCAAACTATTTCATATCATATAGACAATTCAAAATGTAACGTGATCCAAACTTTTCTTTTACCTTCTACCTTCTCCAAACCAACACTGTTTTCTCCATTTCGGGAGATGGTATTACAAGCCACTCATTTAAATAGGAAGTTATCTAATCCTTTGGTGAATTGTAGAGACTCTATCTCTAAAACATATCTCCCACTAACTAATTCTATCTCAACTGCCATCACCCCGATGTATACTCCTCTGTTCTCCCACTCAGACTTCTATTCAATAAAGTGAAATACTCCTTTTAAAGTAGCAGATCCAGCAGGTGGTCATACAAGTTTACATAATCAAGACGGTAAAAATCATACCAGTAATGGCACAGTAACTTGCCAAATAGGGACAAAGTTTCTTCTGTGGTTGCTGACTGCAACTTCCAGTGGGAATAAGGAGAATTTCCATCCGTAATTTCTTAATCTCTCTGGTGATCTGTCAAATGTCAAAAGACTGTGAGTTGGTCAACAGCTATATCTGAAACAAGTTGCCCTCTACTGACAATTATGCATACATATTTATGTTAAATTAAAGGATGAAAGTTTACATAGATGGATGAATGATCGCTACTATTAATTTAGCTTACTCAGAAACCAGTGTTTCAATTTTGTAAATCAATGGCACCCCACTCCAGTACTCTTGTCTGGAGGGTCCCATGGATGGAGGAGCCTGGTGGGCTGCAGTCCATGGGGTCGCAAAGAGTCGACTGAGCAACTTCACTTTTACTTTTCACTTTCATGCATTGGAGAAGGAAATGGCAACCCACTCCAGTGTTCTTGCCTGAAGAATCCCAGGGACAGCGGAGCCTGGTGGGCTGCTGTCTGTGGGGTCGCACAGAGTTGGACACGACTGAAGCGACTTGGCGGCAGCAAGCATAACATATGATTATGACATTCATTACTGCAATTTTTCAATATAAAAATAGAGGCTCAAAGAGGTTAAGTGACTTTTGCACAGTCACACATTTAATATGTAACAGATCGAATGTGGAAAATCAGTTTTGTCAGCCCCATTTCTTCCATTAATTTTCATTTCTTAGAAGACTACTTATGGTTATCTAAAGTACCAATGTTAGGGTGTATCTGTTTGGAAATATTAAACAATATTTATTTACAACCTCCAGCAAATATTTTTCAGCTAAACAGAGCTGCTAATGAGCCAACAGATAGATATGTCATCATTTTCTACCTCTGATGACAGAGAAATAGGTTGTTTTTTTATCAGTGTTTATCAAGTAATTATTTTGGCAGTCTATATTGCAGCTTAATGTCTCTATACTATAAATTACTACTCTTATTAAGGCAGGAAAAATACATGTTGTGTTCCATTAATTTTTTAAAAATACATTTTGCCCAGTGTTCTCTACATGTTCCTTTTGCTAATACCACATAAGATTTGTTCAAGATCATCTGCCCTTTAAAGACCATGCTGCTTTTATTTTATGAGCCACAGTCACATGAAAGTGGGCATAAAATTCTGCTTCATTGAATGAATTTTAAAGAGTTCAATATGTCCTATGACACGAAAAGAAAATTACAGGGTTTTCCTTCATTAATATGAACATAATTATCCTTGACTTTTAATTTGGCTATTTCTTATTAGCTTCCACTTTTGTCTTAGAAGAAAAATCGGAATCTAGCAGAATTATTACTGAACACTTACAACTTTTCAGTTTGATAGCGAGTAAATGTTAGCAAAAACATAATATATGCCTGAAATTATGAAAATTGATATGAGTGGTAGTTAATTAGTACATTTTTATAATAATAATTTCAAAATGTAATAAACTTTTATACAATATAAATTTACCCTACTGATATAATTAATTTTTATAGAAAAATTTCCTAGGAATTACATATATTCTGCCACAAGTTACCTAACTGCAAGGATATTCAGCTCCCTCATGCATAAAACAAAAATAAAATTTCTACCTGTCTCTTAGGTAGTATGCATTTTATCTTGATCTCAACAACTTAATTTTATTTTCTCTGTGTTTCATAATATACCTAAACTTCATAATATACCTAAATCAAGGTAAATATAACATATATGTACATGTATATATAAATGTGTATAAAATGTGAGGATTAAATCGAATTTTGAACAGGAACAGTTAACACAGGCAGGGGCAAGTTGCAAACACTCAATAAATATTACTAGTTATGATTATTATGATTACACTTGTCAGCAACAACAATAATTTCTGCTCACACATTTGATTGTAAGTTTAAATCTACTGCAATCTACAGAGATTATTTTCAGTAGAATCTTAAACTTTTTTTGAACAGTTGTATATTTTTTCATCTTCCTAGAATAAATTTAAAAGAGTTTATTCTTCTTATTCTCTTTAATGTGATAATTTTTTTCCTTGGGAGCAAGAAAGAAAATGTTCCACAACTGCCAAAGAGAAATAATCACAGAATTTTGGAAAAGATACTGTTCCAAACATAACTAACTCCCTTTCAAATAAATAAATATTTACTTGAGGTGTTTAATAAATCTAAAACTAATATTAAGAATCAAAGTAATTAGAATGGGAAAATTAATAAGCAAGTAATGTTTCACAAAGAAAGAATAAGAGATGTCAGAGAAGCAAAAAATTAAGATGATAGCTGGATGCTAATATGATTTTCTAAGACAAATGTAGTCACAGAAAAGTTAATTCCCTTCAGGAATAAAGGTCTATTTTTCTTGGCATTTGTGCACTTAGGAATGCACTTTCTTGGCTTGTATCCTTTATTCCTTTATTCTTGTAATGGGCATTTATTGCTCCCCAGTATCCAGGTTCATTTTTCTTTCCTGTCAGCGCCTAGTTTTTCCTTTGGAGAACACCCTGCTGACTTTGTGAGTTATGTGATTCTGACTAGAATGACAGCACATTTGGAAGAAACATTGTAATACCTACTGTTAACTCCAGAAAGAATGAAGGGATGGAGCCAAAGCAAAAACAATACCCAGTTGTGGATGTGACTGGTGATAGAAGCAAAGCCAGATGCTGTAAAGAGCAATATTGCATAGGAACCTGGAATGTTAGTCCATGAATCAAGGAAAATTGGAAGTGGTCAAACAGGAGATGGCAAGAGTGAACGTTGACATTCTAGGAATCAGCAAACTAAAATGGACTGGAATGGGTGAATTTAACTCAGATGACCATTATATCTACTACTATGGGCAGGAATCCCTTAGAAGAAATGGAGTAGCCATCATGGTCAACAAAAGAGTCCAAAATGCAGTACTTGGATACAATCTCAAAAATGACAGAATGATCTCTGTTCATTTCCAAGGCAAACCATTCAATATCACAGTATGCCAAGTCTATGCCCCAACCAGTAACGCTGAAGAAGCTGAAGTTGAACGATTCTATGAAGACTATAAGACATTTTAGAACTAACACCCAAAAAAGATGTCCTTTTCATTATAGGGGACTGGAATGCAAAAGTAGGACGTCAACAAACACCTGGAGTAACAGGCAAATTTGGCCTAGGAATACAGAATGGAGCAGGTCAAAGGCTAATAGAGTTTTGCCAAGAAAACGCACTGGTCATAGAAACACCCTCTTCCAACAACACAAGAGAAGACTCTACACATGGACATTACCAGATGGTTAACACCAAAATCAGATCGATTATATTCTTTGCAGCCAAAGATAGACAAGCTCTATGCAGTCAGCAAAAAAAAAGACCGGGAGCTAACTGTAGGTCAGATCATGAACTCCTTATTGCCAAATTCAAACTTCAATTGAAAAAGTAGGGAAAACCACTAGACTATTCAGGTATGACCTAAATCAAATCTCTTATGATTATACAGTGGAAGTGAGAAATATTTTGAAGGGACTAGATCTGACAGAGTGCCTGATGAACTATGGACGGAGGTTAGTGACATTGTACAGGAGACAGGGATCAAGACCATCCCCATGGAAAAGAAATGCAAAAAAGAAAAATGGCTGCCTGGGGAGGCCTTACAAATAGCTGTGAAGAGAAGCGAAAAGCAAAGGAGAAAAGGAAAGATATAAGCATCCGAATGCAGAGTTCCAAAGAATAGCAAGGAGAGATAAGAAAGCCTTCTTCAGTAATCAATGCAAAGAAATATAGGAAAACAACAGAATGGGAAAGATCAGAGATCTCTTCAAGAAAATTAGAGATACCAAGGGAACATTTCATGCAAAGATGGGCTTGATAAAGGACAGAAATGGTATGGACCTAACAGAAGCAGAAGATATTAAGAAGCGGTGGCAAGATTAATGGGAGAACTGCACAAAAAGATCTTCACAACCCAGATAATCATGATGGTGTGATCACTCACCTAGAGCCAGATATCCTGGAATGTGAAGTCAAGTGGGCCTTAGAAAGCATCACTATGAACAAGCTAGTGGAGGTGATGGAATTCCAGTGGAGCTATTTCAAATCCTGAAAGATGATGCTGTAAAAGTGCTGCAATCAATGTGCTAGCAAATTTGGAAAACTCAGCAGTGGCCACAGGACTGGAAAAAGTCAATTTTCATTCCAATTCCAAAGAAAGGCAATACCAAAGAATGCTCAAACTACTGCACAATTGCACTCATCTCACACACTAGTAAACTCAAAATTCTCCAAGCCAGGCTTCAGCAACACATGAACCATGAACTTCCAGATGTTCAAGCTGCTGTTAGAAAAGGCAGAGGAACCAGAGATCAAATTGCCAACATCCACTGGATCATGGAAAAAGCAAGAGTTCCAGAAAAACCTCTATTTCTGCTTTATTGACTATGCCAAAGCCTTTGACTGTGTGGATCACAATAAACGTGGAACATTCTGAAAGAGATGGGACTACCAGACCACCTGACCGGCCTCTTGAGAAACCTATATGCAGGTCAGGAAGCAACAGTTAGAACTGGACATGCAACAACAGACTGGTTTCAAATAGGAAACGGAGTATGTCAAGGCTGTATATTGTCACCCTGCTTATTTAACTTATATGCAAAGTATATCATGAGAAACGTGGGGTTGGAAGAAGCACAAGCTTGAATCAAGATTTCCCGGAGAAATATCAATAACCTCAGATATGCAGAAGACACCACCCTTATGGCAGAAAGTGAAGAGGAACTAAAAAGCCTCTTGATGAAAGTGAAAGAGGAGAGTGAGAAATTTGGCTTAAAGCTGAACATTCAGAAAACGAAGATCATGGCATCTGGTCCCGTCACTTCATGGGAAATAGATGGGGAAACAGAATTGATGCTTTTGAACTGTGGTGTTGGAGAAGACTCTTGAGAGTCCCTTGGACTGCAAGGAGATCCAACCAGTCCATTCTAAAGGAGATCAGTCCTGAGTGTTCTTCAGAAGGACTAATGCTGAAGCTGAACCTCCAATACTCTGGCCACCTCATGCAAAGAGTTGACTCATTGGAAAAGACTGATGCTGGGAGGGATTGGGGGCAGGAGGAGAAGGGGACAACAGAGGATGAGATGGCTGGATGGCATCACTGACTCGATGGTCATGAGTTTGAGTGAACTCTGGGAGTTGGTGATGGACAGGGAGACCTGGAGTGCTGCGATTCATGGGGTGGTAAAGAGTCGGACACGACTGAGCGACTTCACTTTCACTGTTCACTTTCATGCATTGGAGAAGGACATGGCAACCCACTCCAGTGTTCTTGCCTGGAGAATCCCAGGGACAGAGGAGCCTAGTGGGCTGCCGTCTATGGGGTCACACAGAGTCGAACACGACTGAAGCGACTTAGCAGCAGCAGCAGCAGCATTACTGCTAGACGTCTAGAAAGTTTATCTTAAGTGATTTAAAAAATTTTTTGAATGAGGCTTAAAACTTCCAACCAAATTCTGAGAATATAAAGAAATACCATGTTGCAAACAAAAAAAAAAAGCTAGAAATTAATGTGATAGAGTACTATTAACTAAAGTACAGATTTTGTTCAAATTTCAAAAAATTTTATGCTAGTGTCCATTATTTGTTTTCATACCTTATTCAAGACTCCACAGTGCATTTAATTGCATTGAGCAGCTTCAGCTGTATGCAAAAAAATTTGGTAAACTCTTTTTACATTTTCATTCTATTACAAATATTTTCTATTTCCTTGTGGCATCTTAGACACAGCTATCATTTAAAAGTGGACATAATTTCCAAATACACGGGATTTTTAAAGTATTTTTGATATTAATTTCTCATTTTGATATTAATTTCTCATTTAAATGGTTTCCTTCTCTGCAATCACACTCTCTGTTTTTTCAGTCTTCTAACTTTATTGAGATTTCAATAGCTTAGTTAAAGATTTCTCTTGGTAAAAGTCACACTGCACTTGAAAATATGTGGGTTATTTTAAAATATTTTTTGATATTGAGCTCTAAAATAATACCAAGTGATATGAGAACAGATTCTGTATGATCTCAATAACTTTAGACAATCAAATATTTGTGCCTGGTTTTACATCCCTGGATATGTTCCAGTGTCTCCTAGTTTACAGTCTATGGGAACTTAAATAGAATTTGTATCCTACTGTTGTGTGAAAACTGTATAAATCTTTATGTTTAATTCATTCATAGTATTTTTGGGTTTACTGTATCTTTCTACTTTTCTGTATTTTCATTATATTAATTTTAGAGAGTTTGATATTAAAACTCCAACTAAAAATCTTAATTTATCTGCTTAAGAAATAATTGTAATATACAGTGGAACTATATGTAACTTTGTTCTGTATTTTCCAAGTCTCCTGCAAATTTATTTTCATTAAAAAATAATAAAGTCTTTAAACAGGTAATTAAGTTAAAAAATGGTCATTAGAGTGGGCCCAAATCTAGTACAACTGATACCCCTATCAGAAGAGATAAAGAAAGGACAGGTATTGAGAAAAGACCATGTGAAGACACAGAAAGAGGATGCTCATTCATAAGCAAAGGAGGGAGGCCTCAGAAGAAACTAACACTGCTGACACATTGATCTTGAACTTGTAGCCTCCAGAATTGTGAGAAAATAAATTTGTTTATGCCACCCAGTCTACAGTGCTTTGTTATTATAGACTTAGCAAACAAATAGACCCTTTAAATGCCTTTAAAAGCATAAACAAAACAGCTGTGGTTTAGTGTACTATGCAAGACTGTAGCTTCCCTATTAAACATTCATTGTATGGGGAAATAAGCCTTGGCTTATGTGAGTTTTTAATTATGTGTGCTCTTCAGAAATCCTTGCCTCAAGTAAAATGCCACTGTTCCAAATTCTGGCCGTGTTCCTTTTCTCAGTATTAACTCAATATGTCATACCTTTTTACTCATTTATGCTCACTCAGCAGAGCTTTTGGGGCATGTTAAGGGTGTTGATGCGGAGGCCAGTAACTAAATGTACGACAGGCAGTTACTTAAAAAGCTAGCGCCATATTTTTTCCTCAGATATGTGTACTACAGAAAGAATCATAAGAGTACCTGCATTAGCGATCTCTATAAGGATTAAATGAGTTGATATATACAAAGTGTATATATAGTATGTGCAATTATGCTGGAAATGATCACTCTGCTTGATTAGGCTCCAGTTATCTCTTTCAGAAAAACTTTATAACCTTCAAGGCCCAGGGGAAAAAAAATGAAACCTCAACTCTGAAACTTCAATGATTCCACTTCCTCTTTATTCCTAGGTTCAATGCTAAATCATTTTGTGTTATCAAAGGTATTATAGAGGTTTGAGCTTTGATTTTTAATAATCTGGATTCAAACATAAATTTTTTTCCATTTACCTATTATACAATTTCAGACAATTTGTCTAATTTGTCTGAGTTTCCACATCTAGCACGTTACATGACACAGTGATGTTCAGTATTTTTTTTTTTTAGTAAATATATGTTTCATCTGTGGATCTAGGAGTATAATGTCAACTACCTAACATACTGCAGTATTCCCAAAGTGTGGGAGTAGTGAAGGTACCAAGATAATTCTGGTGAGACACAGACTGACACTAAGGACACTGAACCATACAGAGAAAATTCTTTCAATTTTATTTCAATACTTCTGATTATGTCAAGAAGAAAACTCTCATTTTGGTGCTGTGTTTTCAAATTCCTTAATGTTTGTTAATTTCCAGTTTTAATCAAGAAAGATTCTGAGCCTTTGTCAGGTAACATCTATTGAAACTGAATCACATTTTTTATTAATTATACTTATTTTTACTTTTAAATTTGTGACAGCTAACAGCTCTTTTTCCACTTACAGAAAATAATACATTTTTTCCCCTTCTTTTAAAAGAAACCCATTCAAGTGTAAGAGGTAAATTGATTTAAAGAAAAATGTTATGGATATAATAGAGGTGTGAGGACATGGTGAAAATCACTAAGGATAATAAGCAACTTATTGAAGTTTCAGGCAACTAACTTATATGAACTATATTAGGAATGATTGTGCTCAATACATTTCAAGGTGGTTCTTAAGTTCACTCTCTAACAAAGAGAGTAGCAAATTGTCATGTACAGTTACTGTTTTAATATATACAGCAGTCCTCTAAATGAACTAGAAACAATATAATGGTGAACTCAACAGTTGCCGCTTTTTACCCTGAATATTGCAAAAAAAAAGAACATGGGGCGGGGGGTGGGGGGGGTGGCGCTGGGCGACACTAGATACTGTCGTCTTATCTCTTATCTTTATCCTTAGCCAGAACGCTCTCCCCTGCAAGGTAAACATTGTTTAATTGGTTAACCCAAAGGTCACGAAAACTCCAGGACTTTCAGGATGCAACTTTTTTCCACCTTCACTTCCGGCCCAATTTTTCCTAGGATACATTGTTGTTTAGTTGCTAAGTCATGTCTGACTCTTTTGTGAACCCATGGACTGTAGCCCACCAGGCTCCTCTGTCCAACGGATTTCCCAGGCATGAATAATGGAGTGGGTTACCATTTCCTTCTCTGGGGAAGCTTCCCAACACAGGGATGGAACACGCCTCCGATGCATTAGCCGGCAGAGTCTCCAGTGAACTACCAGGGAAGCCCTGGGATATATTATTGCTATCAATTTTACTGCCCGTTTCCATTCAGATGCACTTCAACATTAGCAATGTTGCAGGCAACATGGGGAATGCAGCAGTAATTTTAAAAATTACTCTAGTATTTTGCCATCTGGCAGTTGGTTAAAAAGCAACCTTCTGGTAAGAGGATAGCTCGCACCGCGCTAAAGTGAAGTCGATCAGTCATGTCTGACTCTTAGCGACCCCATGTACTGCAGCCTACCAGACTCCTCCATCCGTGGGATTTTCCAGGCAAGAGTACTGGAGTAGGTTGCCATTGCCTTCGCTCAAGTGACTTCTTCCAGCTTCACGCTGACGTATGCAGACGTCACGACGTAATGCGTCGTGCAAACGTCGGCGAGCGGCGCTGTTCTCGGTCGTCTGGTCCCTGCAGCTAGATGTGGAGTGTTGGCTCCTCACATTTTTTCCGCGGGTGGCCGAAGTGTGTTTGAATCCTGTCCGCCAGCTCTTAGCGAGGGGGCAGTTTTGAAGAAACCGGAGGCTGGGGTGATGGCGCCATTGCGTCCCGGGACCTTCTCCTGACGCCTCCGCTGCGCAGGGGAATGTGGACGCTTGCAGGTCAGGGTTGGTGGCGCGGACGCGCGCTCGCGGCCTGGGTCACCGAGGCGGCGCGTAAGGGGCTTCTCTGGCCTCACCTCGCGCCGGCCCGGGGGACTGCAGCCGAGTCCAGGGCTCCGGACCGGTGCTACAGCTCTGCAGACCGCAAGGTGACCGCCTTGAGTCTCTCTTGTCATTCACGTTTTAAACCTAAGGAGGGTGCTCCTGGTCAATTTGTGAGGGCTTCCTAGTACTGACTACTTGTGAATGCAGGTTGCACTGTTGTGAGGGAGGCGGGGCTCGGAGCGCGGGGGTGCGCTTCCGTTTCGGACCACAGCGCTCAGCAGTGTGACCTTGGACAAGTCGTGTCCTCATTGGTAATATCAGGATCTTTGTTTATGCGAGGGATTGTTCTCAGCATGTATTTAGTTTTAAAAGCGTATTGAGGAAGCTTCTAGTTCCATTTTCTTGCCACTTTTTAGCCACGTGACCTAGGCAAGTTACCTGACCTTTCTCTGTTTCTTCGTTTGTTGAATGAGATGCTTATAAAAAAACGTTGAGTGGCTGTGAGACTTGCGCGAACTGAGGCATAGAACTTTTAGTTCAATACCTAGAATCTAAGAGGTGCTGGGTATGCCTTAGCTTCTCTTTATTATTTCCTCTTAACTCAGCAGACGCGTGCTCATTCTGTCCCCGTGGTTGGAGGAGGTGGGGCTTTTTGCCCCTCAGTCACGACCGACTCTGCGGTCCCACGGAGCCCGCCACCTTTTCTGTCCACAGAATTTTCCTGGCAAGAATCCTGCAGTAGGTTGCCATTTCCTACTCCATGGGATCTTGCTGAACAAGGCATGGAAACCGCGTTTCTTGTGTTTCTTACGCTGGCAGGATTCTTTACCACTGGCGCCACCTGGGAAGCTTCAGCGACCCTAAAACTATACTTCGTTACAATTGTGAAGAGAAACAGTTTAGGCAGCTAAGTACTTGAATGAAAGTTATGAGTAACTGGAGAAAGAAAAAGACTATCATTATTCAGTTTTACTCTTTTCTAAAATGCCTGTAGAATGGATTTATGTTGCAATTGTAAGACTAAAAACTGTGCAGTACCTTTTGAATGATGGATGGAAAAATCACAGGGCAGACAATTCAGGTTTAGATTTTTGCAGAATATCTTTCAGGTATAGTTGCACTTGTATTGAAGCGCTTACTGGAATAAAAAAAGGAAACAACCTCATGAAAATTCTGTATTTCGTTGTAATTTCACTTTTTTTTTTCTCATGCGATATAAATTTGATTGGAAAAGTGAAAGTTTCTGGGTCCAAAAAAATGACATATTCTATGTGCAACTGAAAATCACAAATTAACTTTTTAAAGTACTTTAAAAATTTAAGTGGAAAGTGAGCCTTTTTTTCCAGATAATATAATTTTTCCAATCACAAATTAACTTTTTAAGGTACTTTAAAAATTTAAGTGAAAAGTGAGCCTTTTTTTCCTGATAATATAATTTTTTCCCCTTCTCTCTCCAGAGAAGTTGTTAAGTAACAAAGTCATCTAAATTAACTTTTGAAGGCTCTGTTAGAAGCAAAAATTTCTAAGTAGACCTGACTCTGTTGATTAAATATGTGATGGGGGCCAAAAAAAATTTTTTTTTCTTTCAGCTTCTCTGTAGCTTTTTTTATTTCAAGAAATTTTGTTAGACCAGGTGCTCTAAGGCTGTAGAGGAGTTCTAAGTATCTTGTGTTCTCCATTTGTGAAAATACATTCAGCTCCTCAGTGGCCTTTGAAATGGTGAAAATATTATAAGGGACTTTTATTTAGCCATATGGTCTGTATATGGTCATATAGCCTTTGTCAGTAAAACTAATGTATTTGATGGGCCCTGTTGTAATCCATGGCTTGTAATATGACTAACCATACATCTCTTTACTGTCAGAGAAATAATATAAACAATATGAATGCTATAAATAAAGTTGTTTTAAGAAGACTAAAAGAGTAGCCTTTTATTTAGTGTACTTGTTTCATATTGTAGACAATTTATACTCATAAATGTAATATTTCCTTCCCCTTTTTTAGGAAAAAATTGATATGTCTTGCTTTCCTGTTGAAAACATTAGAAATTTCAGTATCATTGCACATGTGGATCATGGCAAAAGTACTTTAGCAGACAGGCTCCTGGAACTAACAGGTATTTTCGTTTTATAGTCTACACCTAATTAATGGCAATGAGTAATTGATAGTTACTTTTACTAGCATACTTTTACTATGTTTTTTAAAATTTTGGTTTTAAGTTTATATGCAGCATTGTCTATTTTTAAATGCTTATAGAAATATCAATACACATTTCTATTTTTAGGGGCAATTGATAAAACAGAAAATAATAAACAAGTTCTTGATAAATTGCAAGTGGAACGAGAAAGAGGAATCACTGTTAAAGCACAGACAGCATCTCTCTTCTATAACTACGAAGGAAAGCAGTATCTTTTAAATCTTATCGATACACCAGTAAGTTTTAATATCAATTTTGTCTCTTTTGTTAAAGTCAGCTTTGTATTAATAGTATAAGCAAATCCTCTTTTTCAGTTTTTAAACTGAACATTAAACACTTCACTTTGCTTTTTTTTTTTCCCTCTGTGTTCTTAGATTAGTGAAATTATTTCACAAGAACAGGCTAAAAAGAAGCTTAATAACTTTTTATTCAGTGGAGTCAGTAGATTTGCCAAAATGCCTCTCCCTAAGAAACATTTAAACTCTTTAACATTTAGAGGTTTTAATATTTTTTGTTTCTCAGGGTCATGTTGATTTTAGTTATGAAGTATCCAGGTCACTCTCTGCTTGCCAAGGTGTTTTACTTGTGGTTGATGCAAATGAGGTAGGTACATTTAATTTTATATGATGTGATATGCTATTTTGTTGTTCCAAGATTTTTCTTAAGATGTTTTGAAATAGAATTTTTGTGTTTGAAGAAAGTAAGAATTACTTTATTATTTAACCAAAATTACAATTTAGTCTTGTTAATTTTAAGTTTTATTACACTAAAATGGCCTGTGAAATTGACTAATTCATCCTTTAAAATTTTTAAGCTGATCAGAGGAATGGTTCAAAAGATTTTTGAAGTATGTCATATATGCATCCTACCAAAAAAACCCCCCCAGTTTTAAGCACTTCTTAATCTGTGGTTTCAGTTTTAGCAGAACTAGAAAGTCTATCTTTGATGTCATTTTGGGTGTTTTTAAGGTAATAATTTGAGAAATGCTACATTTAAAGAAACATGTCAATAACATTACCAAGTTCTCTGTTGTGAACATAACCATGAAAACATACTGAGGTGAAAGTATAAGAGCCATGATATACTATTTATAGTAAGCTTTTGATATACTTCAATTTTCATGGACTCTTCATTCAAAACCCAAGGATTTTTTTGTTGTGTTAAATCCTCCCTAATCCTGTCAAGGACAGTCAATCTCTACCTTAATATACATATACTTGGCTTTATAAAATATGTCTCATAGTCCTTTAGGAGGCTTTGAGGTCCTTAAGGATCCATGTATTACTGCTTTGTTTCCAAAGCTTAACACAGTACCCTCTAAAAAATGTTTCTAGAACTGAAAGGAATTTTCATAGCGAATGATCCAGATGCATAGAAGTATAGATACCATAGTTTGCCTTGTACTTTTGCTTTTGATGAAGATGTGTGGAATGGTCTTAAATTTCAGCTTTTGTGATAGATAATAGAATGATTATCTTAGTGTTTTGTGTCTTCTTGTCTGCTGTTCTTCATAGGGTATTCAAGCCCAAACGGTAGCGAATTTTTTTCTTGCCTTTGAAGCACAGCTATCAATAATTCCAGTTATAAACAAGGTAATTTGGTAGCACAACAGTGCCATTTATTATTTTACTTTCTAAAAGTAAATTTAGTGTTTGAGTATCACTTGTACTATTTTTTATATGAAAATCTTCAGGTATTTATTAAATGGAATTGACTATTGAACATCATGGAGTTTGACGCAAAACCCCTGTGCAGTCAAAAATCTGCATGTAACTTTTGACTTCACACAGACTTAACTACTAATATCCTCTTATTGACTACAATCTTACCAATAACTTAAACAGGCTGTTAACACATACTTTGTATATTATATGTATTGTATATAGTGTTCTTACAATAAGGTAGAGAAAATGCTAATCAAATCATAAAGGGGAAAAAATACATTTACAGTACTCTGTTTATCAATACCCTGAGTTTACATCATCTTTTATAAGGTGAATCATCCCTCAATACTCACATCAGTATTGTCTTATGTGATAACAAAACACCATAGATGTTATATGTATTACTGACACTAAACGTCAACAATTAAAAGATAACGTGAAAAGGAACTTCACATTTATTTACAGGTAAATGATTGATGCATTGATAACAATGAAGCGGAAATATTGCTTTATGCTATGACATTATGTGATTGCTTCATGGTAACCTAGTGTATACACTAAGGAAAGATTCATTAAAGTTTTTATAGTATACAATATTATAGTCACGTTCATAACAGTATTGGAAACATTGTTACAGTAAAAAATGTTTATCTGTAATTATAGGCTGATATTGAGTTTCTCTAATTATGAGAGACATACTGAATGGTAATGTAATTCTTTGAAAACAAAGTTATAAAACTGAAAGCCAGCACATTATTAATTTTATGTTAAATATCACTTATGCCTTTGTTAGGAATAAGCTATCCACCTCAATACAAGTCTTGCACCTGATATTCTACAAGTGTAGTTTTACATATTTATTGAAAAAAATCTGCAGATAAGTGGGCCCATGCAGTTGAAACTCTTTATTATTCAAGGTCAGTTGTATATTGGGATTTCTTTGAATTGCATATGATAAAATTGCAACTCTTAACTCCTCTACCCTGACATGTAGTTGAGAAGATAGTCTCCCTGAATTACGTGGAGTGATGGGGGGGCTGTTTCTGTAGGAAAGGGCAGGGCAGGCCAAATAGTCTGTTAAACTAAACTGTAGAGGAAAAGAAAAGGACATTATGAAGTAGGATGAAACAGTGTAACACAGGACGCTTAACAGTTAAGTGCTAAACTGAGAACAGTGTTGATAAAGCTTAACTTTTATATTTTAAAATTAATAAATCAAGAATCTTAATTAAAAATCTGCTTTGCATTCAGTTTTATTTTTTGATATTGAAGATAGGTTTAAAGGGAGCAAAGAAAGGCAGTTTGTTGTTATAAGTTATATATAACACATAAAATCAGTGTACATGATGTTGTTATTGATCTCTTCGGCTCTGAGTAGCTAATGACCTCAATTTCTTGCTTGCTTTGCTGTCTGCCTTCTAATTTCAGTGGCCATGAGTGTTAAAATTTTATTACCTTTTTGTCATTATTTTTCTTTCAATACTTTTGAAAATAAAATTGTTAAGAGGTCAGTTAGTTCAAAAGCAAGTATGCGTCTGTCTCCAAATATTAATATGTAATACATTTTAATTACATTATATTAAGACGTAGTGATTTTTTTCTTTTAAGATAGATTTGAAGAATGCTGATCCTGAAAGGGTTGAAAAACAAATTGAAAAGGTGTTTGATATTCCAGGTGATGAATGTATTAAGGTAAATTTTTTTTTTAGAAGACTTGATTTTACTTTCCAAACTCTCAGGTAATTGGCTTAAGTAAAACTTCATAGTATTTGATAGCATATCATTATTATATTGTGTAATTATAATATTATAGTTTTACAAAGTCCTTTTCACTGATATTTCGCTTGATCTTTGCCAAAAATCCTTACTACATGGTTAGGACAGATAGAAATTTCTCTTATGATACAGTTGAAAGGATGAAAACTGAAAGATTTTATCACTTTATAGATCTAATTAGCTAATGTGCCAGGACTAAAATGTAGGTCTTTTGCAACTCTTTGTAATATTATTTCTTATATGCCATTTGCCTCTATGGAAATATTTTCCTTGAAGAGTAGGGTCAGACTAATTTCAAGGCATCGTAGATATCATTCTTAGAACTATAATGTAAATCAAAGTTGATAATATTTTAAATTAAGATTTTTAAATCTACCTTTTAAATGATAGTTGAGTGTTAAATTAGTTCAGCTCAGTCACTCAGTTGTGTCTGACTCTTTGCAACCCCATGGACTGCAGCACATCAGCCTTCCCTGTCCATCACCAACTCCCAGAGCTTACTCCAACTCACATCCATCGAGTCGCTGATGCCATCCAGCCATCTTATCCTCTGTCGTCCCCTTGTCCTCCTGCCTTCAATCTTTCCCAGCATAAGGGTCTTTTCCAATAAATCAGTTCTTCGCATCATGTGGCCAAAGTATTGGAGTTTCAGCTTCAGCATCAGTCCTTCCAGTGAATATTCAGTACTTCTTTCCTTTAGGATTGACTGGTATGATTTCTTTGCAGCCCAAGGGACTCCCAAGAGTCTTCTCTAACACTACAGTTCAAAATATCAATTCTTTGGTGCTCAGCTTTCTTTATAGTTCAACTCTCACATACATACTTGACTATTGGAAAAACCATAACTTTGATTAGACAGCCCTTTGTCGGCAAAGTAATGTCTCTGCTTTTTAATATGCTGTCTAGGTTGGTCATAGCTTTTCTTCCAAGGAGCAAGTGTCGTTTAATTTCATGGCTGCGGTCAGTATCTGCAGTGATTGTTAAATAGCCATAGCTAAACTGTGCTATTCTACATGCTTGTGTAGTAAGTATATCAGTGTAATAATGTTTAGCTTTTATTTTCAGGCTTGTTTAACTTTTAAAAAAGCAAGTTTCAGCTGATGAAGTGGATTTTTTGCTTGTTTTTTAAGCTTTAACACATTGGTTGGTTATATACAACTTGGAAAAAGCAATAATTTTTTTTCCTTGGATACATACATAGAATTTAATGTTTTTTATTAAGAGGGACCTCTGTAAGGCAGTCCTGAAATTATGGTATCATGACTGGAATTATGTTAAAGTATATTTAGCTGAAAATTCATTCATACACTTAATTTGGTGTGTGCCAGCTAGGGATGAAGCAGTGAACAGTACAGGCAAGACATCTGTCTCGTTGTTTTTATATTCTACTTGGGGAGGCACTCATTAAATAAAAAAAGAAGGAAGTATAGTAATTAGTGAATGAGACCAATGTTTTCAAGGAACATTCAACAGACTGTATTGTTCCAGGTAGAATTACCATACCTAACAATGAAAAAGTCTTCTTCTTAGAGAAGAGCTATGATGCAGAGTAACTTAGGGAATTTTTCTTTGATGAATTGAGACTTGAAGGAAAAAAAGAATGGGGAGAAATAATTTCTGAAAGAGCAAAGAGCAAGTGTAAAGGCTTGGAATGTTTGTGAAGATTTGACATGTTTAAGGAACAGAAAGAAGGCAAGTTAGATGAGATGGCTTTGTAGGGAGAGGCAGGGGTCAAGTTATTCTGGGATTCTTGCTGTGCTAAAGAGTTTGAAAACTTTTAAGATAATGAAAGGATTATAAAGCAAGAGAGGAAAACTGATCATTCAGAGAATGGATTAGAAAAGGGTAAGAAAAGATACAGGGCAACCAGTTTGCAGTAGTAGTCCAGGGGCAAAATGGTGGTGGCTAAGTATGTGATGCCAATATTTTAATAAGTGGCCAAATTTGATGTGTGTTTTGTGGATATGGTAGATTTTGCTGGTGTGTTATGTGTTCAGTTCAGTCGTTCACTCCTGTCTGACTCTATGGGACCCCATGGACTGCAGCACGCCAGGCCTCCATGTTCATCACCAACTCCCGGAGTTTACCCAAACTCATGTCCATTGAGTTGGTGATGCCATCCAACCATCTCATCCTCTGTCGTCCCCTCCTCCTGCCTCCAATCCTTTCCAGCATCAGGATCTTTTCCAATGAGTCAATTTTTTTGCATCAGATGGCCAAAGTATTAGAGTTTCAGCTTCAACATCAGTCCTTCCAATGAACACCCAGGACTGATCTCCTTTAGGATGGACTGGTTGGATCTCCTTGCAGTCCAAGGGATTCTCAAGAGTCTTCAACACCACAGTTCAAAAGCATCAATTCTTTGAGACTCAGCTTTCTTTATAGTCCAACTCTCACACCCATATATGACTACTGGAAAAACCATAGCCTTGACTAGATGGACCTCTGTTGGCAAAGTGATTAATGTCTGCTTTTTAATATGCTGTCTAGGTTGGTCATAACTTTTCAAAGGAGCAAGTGTCTTTTAATTTCATGTCTGCAGTCACCATCTGCAGTGATTTTGGAGCCCCCCAAAATAAAGTCTGACACTGTTTCCACTGTTTCTCCATTTATTTGCCGTGAAGTGATGGGCCCAGATGCCATGATCTTAGTTTTCTGAATGGTGAGCTTTAAGGCAGCTTTTTCACTCTCCTCTTTCACTTTCATCAAGAGGCTCTTTAGTTCTCTTCACTTTCTGCCATAAGAGTGGTGTCATTTGCATATCTGAGGTTATTGATATTTCTCCTGGCAACCTTGATTCCAGCTTGTGCTTCCTCCAGCCCAGCTTTTCTCATGATGTACTCTGCATAGAAATTAAATAAGCAGGGTGACAATATATAGCCTTGACGTACTCCGTTTCCTATTTGGAACCAGTCTGTTGTTCCATGTCCAGTTCTAACTGTTTCTTCCTGACCTGCATATAGGTTTCACAAGGGGCAGGTCAGGTGGTCTGGTATTCCCATCTCTTTCAGAGTTTCCCACAGTTTATTGTGATCCACACAGTCAAAGGCTTTGGCATAGTCAATAAAGCAGAAATAGATGTTTTTCTGGAACTCTCTTGCTTTTTCCATGATCCAGTGGATGTTGGCAATTTGATCTCTGGTTCCTCTGCCTTTTCTAAAACCAGCTTTAAATCTACACAATTTTGGCATTTGTGGAGAGGGTAGAGTCAGATATTTAAGTCATAGTGTGTATGTGGCATTGAGGCCATGGGAATGGATGCCATTTCCTAGGGAGAAAATATAAGTAGAAAAGAGATCCTAGAAACCATTCTACATTTGTAGAGTGTAATTAGTAAGAATTTGAGAAGGATTAGAGTAGGATTCAGAAGATAAGGGTGTGAGGATTGGGTTTTCAGAAAGGTGGGAAAACAAATTGTAGCAGGAGAGAAGGCAAAGAGGTTATGTATATAGTGCAGATGGATTTGTATATTTGAATAAAGGAGTTTTTGATATCTTCTGTTTCCTTGAATGAAGTAAGAGGCGATGTTATCAAATGAGAGTGAATTGGCCACAGGGAAAGTGTATAGATTGAAAAGGAAGGTGGTGTGAATTATCTTAATTAGTGTTAATGTGAATTTAGTAAAGGATGTGTCCTTGGACAGCCAGCAAATCTTAACTGCACATTGAGATCTGTGTCATGAACTTACAGAAACCAACCAGACCAGTTACTTGACTGTTCTCCAGTAATGTTGAGCTGCTCTGATTATAAGCATAGAAAAGGCACATAGTTGGATGCAGTTGCAGTTAAGTTTTTATTAATACCAAATGCTTATGATAGAGAATAGAAAGTAGTTGAATGGAATGATTACAAATAGTGGGCCCTTGGAGTCTCAGCTGGGAAGAGAGGCAGGGGGGCAACATAGATAATGAAAAAAAAGTCCATTCAATAAATTAGAAATTGTGATCTTAAAGGATTGTTGCAAAGAGTGTACTAGAGTCTAAAGCATCATTCTTATTAGGAAGTAGTTTTGCCTCTCAGGAAACATTTGGCAATGTATGAAGACCTTTTCTGTTGTCACGCTGGGGAATAGTGAGCGGCTGAGAATCCATGGATGCTGTTATGCATCTTGCAGTGAGCGCATAGAACAGCCCCCCAAACAAAGAGTTATCCAGGTCAAAGTGTCCTTAGTGCTGAGTTGAGAAACTCTGATCTAGAGGGACTTTGAAGGGCAAGAGGAAGAATTCAGGGAACTGAGTTTGAATAAAGATTTCAGAGATAGTTCAATTACTGGTAATGGCAAAGGTGAGTCAGATGAGCATGTTTTGAGTGTTTTGGCTGCCTTTACAGTGTAAGAACAAGAGTGGTACTATACCTTACAGTTAGCCTTAGCTGTATGCCATCCACATATATTGTTTATTCACACAGCAGCCTTGAGGTTTATGTAAAATATGAATAATCACTTTGTCGATGAAGAACTTGAAGCTTGAAGAAAACATGTATTGGCTAAAGTCATGTATTACAAGTAGAGTCATAATTATAACCCAGATATTTTGAACTCTTAGTCCAGTGCTCTTTCAGTACCACAGTCAGAATGCTTTTGTAGAGAAATCTAGAGAATCCACCTAACTGTAATGGAAGGGCAGTTGTCAATAGATAATATGGTGTGTGCTTCCTTTTACCAAGGTTTTCAAGCAAATTGATGACTTTTAGAGTTGTTTCTTTTTTCTAATCATACAGTCACAGGATAGAAAAGTAGTCTTAAGTGTTTGTTTCACATACATATTTTCAGATTTCTGCTAAACTTGGAACGAATGTTGAAAGTGTTCTTGATGCAGTCATCAAAAGGATACCCTTGTAAGTATTCTGCTGCTCTGTGTATACTATTTGTTTATCTTTAATAGTAAAAGTCCATCAGTTTGATCTGTTATTTTAACTTAGTTGTTATGACAAATATACTCTTGGTGGTCAGTGAGAATACATTTTAAATTTATATCTAGTAACACATAGAAGGCAAATACAGATAGAAAAAAAAAGATAATAGGGATCTCTTAATTATTGTAACAGACTTGAATACATTGGTAATTATTGTTTTTGTTTTAATCCTGAACAAATATATTTCATCCATTTCATAAATAGTTTAAAAATGGTTATTTAAAATGTATTTAGGGTTTTCCTGGTGGCTCAGGTGGTAAAGAATCTGCCTGCAGTGCAGGAGAGCTGGCTTCCATTCCTGGGTCAGGAAGATCCCCAGGAGAAGGAAGTGGCTACCCACTCCAGTATTCTTGCTGGAGAATTCAATGGACAGAGGAGCCTGATGGGCTATAGTCCATGGGGTTGCAGAGTTGGACATAACTGAGCAACTAACAAAATGTACTTAAAGCTCAAGAGTGAATTAAAATGAATATAAATATAGGCATTATACCTTACAGAAAGGTCCTTTTATTTGGGCTGTCAAGTACTAGATAGAGTAAATTAAACATAATATTTGAGTTAGGCATTTTGTTAAGATTTTTATTTATTATTTAATTTTAAATTATTAGTATTTGTTCTTTACTTATTTTTAATAGCCCTAAAGCGCACTGCAGAAATCCCCTGAGAGCTTTGGTATTTGACTCCACCTTTGACCAGTATAGGGGTGTGATTGCCAATGTAGCATTATTTGATGGAATGGTTTCGAAAGGAGATAAAATTGTATCTGCACACACTCAAAAGACATATGAAGTTAATGAAGTAGGAGTTCTGAATCCTAATGAGCAGCCAACTCATAAACTGTAAGTAATCTGCATTAGTAATTAAAAGACACTCGGTATGTGTTTTTGTTGCTGATTTTCTTAATTTGGTGTGTTTAGGATGATCCTAATTTGGTAATTTAGGAAAAAAACAAAAAACAAAACTTGATTGTTTAATGCAGCTATGTAGTGAATGCTCTTTCAGAATCTCATGGGTGAGGGACAGTAGGAATTTGATGTGTTTTTTATTCTTTTTGGCCATAACTGATTTTATTTTTTAGTTGCGACTGGGTCCAACATTGATATATTTGATTTGACAGTGAAAGAGATAGTTCTCTCATGCATATCCATACTTGGTATCAATCTTTTGATGTAGTTAGATTTTCAGCATAGAATAGTGAAGAAAACTTGATAATTATTTTGTTTAGTGTGGAATTCATGGTAAAACTTTGATTAACTAGAATTTATGACATGAGATTAGCATAGCAGTGTACCTTATAAAACTGAGTTCTGAGTTCACTTATAAAGTATTTATTGAGTGCCTCTTCCATCAGTACTCTATAGATACTAATAACATCGATTACCTTGGGCAAAATAGTTTTCTAAGGTCTTTATTTCTTCATTTGTCAAATTTAAGATTGAACCAGGTCTTACTTGATAACTTAATGTTGTATGTCTAAAACTACCACTATTTTGTCATTTTTTAATGTAATTGAAAGTCATAAGGTTTATTGTAATTTTACTCAACTATTTCTACAGTTTGTCTGTATTCTTATTTACTTAAGTATAGTTGATCATTACAGTATCATGTTAATTTCAGGTATACAGCATTGTGATTCAGTATTTTCACAGATTATACATCATCAAAAGTTATTACAGATAATAGCTATAATTCCCTGTGCTGTACAAAGGCTGTCTATATTCTGTCACATATATTGATCATTATTGCATCTTCAGTATAATTTTTGTATTTCATCCTAAATATAAATTATCATATAGGAAATTTGCTTTAAAAAAACAAAAGCTAAAACTCTGAAATCTTTGGATTTGCTCTTTTCCTGTAAGAGGCACATCAAATAGGTATCAGATTTGTAGAGAGTTCACATTTTTATTTGCTAGGTTAAAAACATTGTTTTTGCTTTTTCTTCCTTTTTTAAAGGACATTTGCAATATAATTCACTACTAAATATCACAAGGAGTGTTTTATGTTTCTGTATCTATCAGTTTCACTATTGTTTTATATGCAGAGATGGGCAGAGTCATGAAGAAGATCCCTAGGCTTGTGTTGCAGAGGTCCTTGGTCATGGATTGTAAGACTTGGGATGTTCTTTTGCTGACAGTTCTTAGAGCTGAGAATTAGACAGTTAACTAGAATGCAGCACCTAGTTTCAGCTTGGTGAGGTTTTGTTTGGAAAGTGCAATCATTTCTTGGAGAAGTAGAGCTAATTGTGAGTATGCACATGAAACACTAAAATAGTAAATATTTCCATGTAATAATTTTATTTAGATATGCAGGACAGGTGGGCTATCTGATTGCTGGGATGAAAGATGTCACTGAAGCACAAATAGGAGATACATTATATTTACATAAACAACCAGTGGAACCCTTGCCTGGGTTTAAATCAGCGAAGCCAATGGTATTTGCAGGTGAGGAGCTCACATATTCAAAGGATAAGGGCCAATTTATTCTAAGCAGAAATAATAATTATTAGGAATACTCACTTTAAATAATCAATTTCTGTTTAAATAACTGCTACTCTGTTTTTAAAAATTTTTTTGTGGGTATGATATTTAGATACCAGTTAATTATATATGTATGATACAGCTTTATATGGGAGATCATTTCCTCCTAAATTTAAGGACTTAAAAAAAATAGCTGTTTGAAACAAGCCCTCTGATAAATTAGAGGAGCACAGTAATATGCATTTATTTCTTGTTTCACTAGGGAGTAGGTCGTTATATTTGAAATACTCTTCTGCATAGGGTGTTTTCATGACTAATTATCAGTCATTTTCTGAGTACCTTCCCCTTAGCTGGCCTTTCTTTAATACTGTACTGTTGTGCTAGTGTCAGCATAGCAAAGAAGAGTGTCACCTCATGTATACCTAACTTCAGAACCTGTTACTTCTGTGTGATATTACAGGCATTTGAAAAAGGAAGACCTGACTGAAGGTTATCAGATTACTCTGTGCTGTGTATCCAGTCCTTGTTTTCTCCCTTTTGTATATCATTGGGAATTATAAATATTAATTTGTAATTAATATTAATGCCCCTGTTAAGACAAAGTCAGTCAGTCATTTAGCGTTTGAAGGACTTAAGTGGTGTGAGGACTTGGGTTTGATGTGAAAGAGACACTGATGAATCAGTTTTTGTTTCCATTTCTTCCTGTTATTTATCTGCTAATGGGATTTTCTTTGTGGTTGTGGGATATCTTGCACTTTTGTTTTGAAAATAAAGATGATGTATTTTCTTTTTAGGTGTAATTCCCATTGTTCTTTTTTGTTTTTCCTATACTTTTTGCAAAAGCAGAAACATCACTTTGAATATGAATCTAGTGGTAAATTCAAAGTTTATAAAACTTGCAAAATACTTTGAAGCCAATTTAATTTAATAGTCATAGTTTTCTTAGCAAACCAATATTTTGGTCAGTGAAATACAGAAAGTAATTTAAAAGCTAACTGATTAATTTTGAACTTTGCAGCAATGCATATTAGGTTTTCTGGGCAGAGTGTCACAGGTAATAATTAGAAATCACTGTGTCCCCAGGAATGTACCCTGTAGACCAGTCTGAATATAATAACCTGAAGAGTGCTATAGAAAAACTGACACTAAATGATTCCAGTGTGATGGTTCATCGGGATAGTAGCCTTGCTCTAGGTGCTGGCTGGAGGTAAGCTTCAATTATGTTGTAGGATTCCATTTTTATTGAAAAATAAAGTTTAAATGGCTTACTGGTTTTGACCATTTTTGAAGATCAGTTCATATTAGTGTAAAATGAACTAAAACATGTCTGCCTGTTTCTCACTGTGGATGCTTATTGTATGGATTAGTTTTATAGCTACTTTAAATAGAATCCCAATGGAAGATTTTATCTTTTTTAATGAATTTATGCTAGGTTTTAATAATGATGTGAATTGATTGAATGACTTGATTCCACCCTTCCCCCACAAAATAGTAATTCAAATCAAAGAAAATAGAGCCCATGGGACATAAACATTTTGGAGTTTGGCTTTTTCTCCCTCAGGTTAGGATTTCTTGGACTTTTGCATATGGAAGTTTTCAACCAGCGACTAGAACAAGAATATAATGCCTCTGTTATTTTGACAACCCCTACTGTTCCATATAAGGCTGTTCTTTCATCAGCAAAATTGATAAAGGTACTGTTGTGACCTAGCATACATAAGAAAACTAAATAAATACATGTGTGTGTATGTATATGCAGAATATGAGACACATTTTAGTATACCAGTAGCTGACTAGCTATTAAAACTAAGTATTTCTTGATTAATAGTAATAAAAGTTCAATTAACTTATGATAGACAAGTTTCTTCAGAACTAATTATGCATATTTTTCTTAACCTGATGAAATCTCCACATTATCAACACTAGTCTGTTACTAAGAGTAAAAAGTATAATTAGTTCTGAAAATACTGTTCTAAATTCAGCACAAAAAATAAGAGTGTGATTTTGGGCATAAGTAATTCATCTTATGATTAGTAAAGCATTCTTTCCTATACGGTTGTGGGAAGTTTTAGATTTCAGGTTAACAGTAGAAACAATATTGTATTCAATGTAAGTTACAATATATTTGTTTTAAACAAATGTTAACTTTAGCATCTGTAAATATTTTCCAACAGATTAACTTAGGAAACTAATTACAGTGACGTACATGGGACAGATTGAAATGTATTCTTATATCATATTTTTTCTAAGTGGTGTATAAAATGATTTTAGTAAATATCAATAATCAGAATATATTTTGGGGAGTTTTTCTCTTTTTAATCTAAAGTGTGTTAAGATAATATTCTAACCTTTAGGAATTCTCTTGGTTTTTATTAATTCCAACACATTTAATAACAAAAATTCTAACCTATGTTAGTAGCAAATTTAAAAACATGGTAACTACTAAGATTTCTTTTTAACTATTGGTGACTTTTCTTATTTTTTAGGAATACAGAGAAAAGGAGATTACAATCATCAATCCTGCACAGTTCCCTGATAAGTCAAAAGTAACAGAATATTTGGAGCCAGTTGTTTTGGGCACCATTATCACACCAGATGAATATACTGGGAAAATAATGATGCTTTGCCAGGTATAAATGTAATACAGTTTGATATAAAAGTACATTTTAGTCTTCTCAAATAGTGGTACCCAGCTTAGGTTTTGAATGATTTGTCTCTACAGAGCCTGTTTTTGAATTGAACAAAAGAAATTTTCATAAAGATCTTCATATATTTTATCTGTTTAGATATACATACATATAATTACAGTACTTTTGACTTTTAAATAAGAAAACAGAGCCAGAATTTTTGATCATCTTGAATTTATATTTTAGCTTAAAGCAGAGAAATTTGATGCTTTTTTTCATCTTGAGTAGCTAAAAATATAGTTTCCTTTCACCTTTTTTGACTATTTGAAATTGGGTATTATTTGAAAGATAATTACAACACTTTAGAGACTTGATTGAAAGGTATTCCTCATTTTGCTTTAGTTCTTGCCACATTGTAATAAATGATTTAATCCATAAATTTGATATAGTCATGAGAAAGTACATATTTAAAATATCCTGACATATTGGAAAGAACTCTCAAGTGATGACTAGTGGACTTGAATTTTTATTGTCTTGTCCCAAAAAAGATGTAACTTTAGTCGCTTAATTTCTGTGGATCTAAATTTCTTTTATTTGTAAAATAAGAAATCAGAACTTGACTCCACCTGTAGCTAATTTGATTTATTGTTAAGTGAAATATTGTATAATTTAAGAAGAGACTTATTTGATTAAAAACAAAACGTTAAAAGTTTTGGTAGGAAGTATATTATAATTGAAATACAAAATGGTTCTCCCTGTATTATAAATATTTGTCAGCTGTTTTTATTGGACCATTAAAGAAATATTCCTTCATTTTACCCACTCTTTAAAGTTGATAATTGACATCTGTCTATATTTATTAAATAAATCATTATGTGAATAAGTTATCATTCAAGCCATTTTCCTTGCCTTTTCAGGCTCGAAGAGCAGTTCAGAAGAATATGATGTATATTGATCAAAATAGAGTAATGCTTAAATATCTCTTCCCTTTGAATGAAATTGTGGTGGATTTTTATGATTCTTTGAAATCTCTGTCTTCAGGATATGCTAGGTAAAAATTTAATGGGAAACTCAAATATCTGGACAGTTTTTTTTTCAGTATTGACCAGCAGGTGTTTACTAGTATTCCACTTACTTAATCTTGGTGATATAGTGACAGAAATTTTCATGCCCTCTTCATAAGAAATGTACTCTTGTAAGTTGATTAAAAATTGCATGTTATTTGAAAAAGCTACTATGACCTAAGTGGCACTTTTAAAATGTATTTGAATGTTAAATAATCCTAGGAGTATCTGTGTACATTTGGAAAATAGAAGTGCTTGTTTAGAGAAATGGTAGGTGTGCCCCTATATTTGTAAACACTTCAATAACTTGGTCTTCCTAGGAGTAAGTAGTCTGCATCATGAAACCTGTTATCTTATCCCATAGAAGTACATGGAGGAATAGCCTGTTAGAATTAAAGGAAGAGTATAGCATTGTGGGGGTGTTTTTTTTTTTTGTTAGGGCAAATAACTAGATGCCCCTAGTGTCCTAAAATCTTACATTACTGGATAGCATATACTAGGATATAAAGGAAATATATAATGGGGAAGTTGACAGAAAAGTGAATGTTCACATCTGGTAAAACACATGCATACATGAATGTGCATGCATACTTAAAATTCAAAGAAAAATCCCAGCATTTTGAAGAACATGCTGCAGTGACCTGGACGTTCACTTTGTGAAATGAGCTTTTTGATGAAGCGAGTCAGCATAACTCATGATACAGTTATTTTTTCTAATTGGTCACCTAATTTTTTTTTATGTCTTCTTTCAGACAAGACCTTGAGCAAATAGGTAGCGATGTAATTTAAAATGAATTGAGGCCGCATGCTGTTAAACAGTTACTATAATTAAAAGGATAATTACTAAGAGTTTATAATAGTTAACAACAGTCTGTGAATTCTAGCTTGCATTTGGGTACCACTTTCTGAGTTAAGTGGTCTTAAAATCTTTTAGCTGGGAAACAACTTTCACATTGAGAGAACATGGCTTATTTTGAACTATTTAAAAATAATTCCAACTGCCAAAATTAAGTAGCCCTTATGTTCAGGAATACATGAAGATATTTTTTCATATTCTAAAAAAATTGAAATTATAAAATTTGGAAGCACAGAAAAATTTAAATCTGTAAACATAGTGAAAATCTCAGGATTATGTCTTTGTCTTGTCTCTTTATATTTTGCATAGTACTTAACATGGTACCTTTGTGTAGTATATGATTAATGTTTATTGAAAAAAGAAAGGATTTGGGGAACACTTTAGACAGTAGTCAGGTTTAAGAGACTATTAGTGTCACCTTCAGAGAAGGCAGTGGCGCCCCACTCCAGTACTCTTGCCTGGAAAATCCCATGGACGGAGGAGCCTGGTAGGCTGCAGTCCATGGGGTCACGAAGAATCAGACACGACTGAGTGACTTCCCTTTCACTTTTCACTTTCATGCATTGGAGAAGGAAATGGCAACCCACTCCAGTGTTCTTGCCTGGAGACTCCCAGGGACAGGGAGCCTGGCGGGCTGCCATCTATGGGGTCGCACAGAGTCGGACACGACTGAGGTGACAGCAGCAGCAGCAGTGTCACCTTGTGACGTTCCTGCTGAAAACCTTTCGAAGCTAAACATTTGCAACTATAGGTACTGGTTTGTTTTAGAATTACGGCAGTAGGAATACACATGTTCTCATACATAACTGCAAAGACTCGAGAGCAAAATTGAAATTTTCTTTCTCATCAGACATTAGTTTTGTAAAACCTGTCTGTTTTGATTATTACTGTAAGCTTTGACCATATTGTTAGAAATAGTTGACACTTATTAAATGCTTATTGTGCTTAGGTAGGCTCTGTTCTTAACACTTTTTATGTTCTAGGTATATGTATTAACTCATCATCAAAAATGCTCTGTGAAGGTTTATACTAAAGAGCCATATATGAAATTCAGAAGTCTCATTTATTAATGGCTACTTAGCACTGCCCTAGCATTTATTTAACTGGTAATAGAAAACTTAACAGAAACCCAACTCATGAGTCTGAGACTCTATATACATTCACTAGTATATACATTGTCTACAGCCAGCCAGCTTCTAGGAAGGAACTTTGGGAAGGTGACATTTCTTTCAATGATGTACTTTCTTAGCCTGGTTTAACAGTTTTTTTCCCTTCCCTCAGTGGAGCATGTTGATTTTTGTACCTGTTTTCATAAATGTAAAAAGATACAGAAGTTTGTTCTTTCTGTGATCAGATCAGCCCATTTATCTCAAATTTATATGTAATTCATTTGAAAGTTAGATTTTTGGGGAGTGATACCAGAGGAGGTAGAAAAAGATATTTTGAAAAGAAAAACAAATGTAATCTCTTGGGAAATATAGTGTTTATGTATAACTTGGATATCTTTCTTTGTTAGTTTTGATTACGAAGATGCAGGCTACCAGACTGCAGAACTTGTAAAAATGGATATTCTACTGAATGGAAATATTGTAGAAGAGCTAGTAACTGTAGTACACAAGTAAGTTGAATAGTAACTAATTACAGAATGTGAAAGTTGCTATTTCTTTTTACTTTTTCATTTATTATTGGTTGCTCATTTTTATTTGACAGCTGTATTTTGAAAATTAAAAGGTGTAATTAATTTCCATGTACTAGTTTTTCCTTCTTTTTTCATGCTTCTCTTACCAAACTGTTGACAAGAGAATAGAATTAAAATAGCCAAAAAGGATAGTGGCATGGAAAGACATGTTTTCTTTACCATATACAACAAAGTAAATGTTTTCTAAACTATGGTAGACTTAGAATTGAGAAATAAAAATTTTTTTTAAAATTTCCATTTCAAGAAATAGTGGTTGGATAAAATAAATTATGGAACACCCATATAATAACCTATTATTTTAAGCCATTAAAAGTATATTGTAGAGCAATATTTAGTGGTGTAAAAATGTCTATTAAGTAAAAAGGTAGAATATATCACAAACACTGTGATCGAAACTGTAAAAAATATATGTATTCAGAAAAATAACTATAAGTATGGATATATGTTTAAAAAATATTCTAGAATGTTAACAGTGGTATTCTGTGGGTGGGAAGGGCATTAAGAATGGTTTTTATCCTCTGTTTTTCTAGATTTTCTGTAAGAGATCATGTTATTTTTGCTGTCAGAGGTCACATATGATTCAGAGATTAAGTCGTGTTTATTAAAGAATCCACCTGCCAATGCAGGAAATGTGGGTTCAATCCCTGGGTCAGGAAGATCCTCTGGAGAAGGAAATGGGAACCCACTCCAGTATTCTTGCCTGGGAAGTTCCGTGGACAGAGGAGCCTGGTGGGCTACAGTTCATGGGATCGCAGAATTGGACACAATTTAGCTATTAAACAACAACATGATAAACAAGTTCTATTTGTACCTCCTTAATAACCTTTACATTGATTATGCATATTAACTAGAAAACTACTTTTATTTAGGATATATGAATAGCTGCATTTTTTTCTGTCTCAGAGACAAAGCATACTCTGTTGGCAAAACCATATGTGAACGTCTGAAGGATTCTCTTCCTAGGCAGCTGTTTGAGATAGCAATTCAAGCTGCCCTTGGAAGTAAAATCATTGCAAGAGAAACGTGAGTTGAAATTCATTTTTGTTCCTTGGTTGGTTTTAGCAATGATAAACATAAAAAATGAAAGAATATTAAAAAATTTAACTTAACATTGCCCTAAACTTTATTCCTACTTATAGAAATGTTAATCTGTTAATTCCACTAACTTAAGTGATGACTGTTACTTTGAATTAATTATATGACACTTTTGGGTGATAATTATTTGCAGTTACTTCTCTAATGTATATGGTTTAAGGAATTTTATTTCCATTCATTTTATTCAGTGACCCCACTCAATTTTCTGGTTACAGAATTTCTGTAGTTTTTATGGTTTGTTTTATCACATTTAATAGTCAGCGGTGAGATAATTGGAGAAGACAATGGCAACCCACTCCAGTACTCTTGCTTGGAAAATCCCATTGGCAGGAGCCTGGTAGGCTGCAGTCCATGAGGTCGCTAAGAGTTGGACACGACTGAGCGACTTCACTTCCACTTTTCACTTTCATGCATTGGAGCAAATGGCAACCCACTGCAGGCAGTATTCTTGCCGGGAGAATCCCAGGGACGGGGGAGCCTGGCGGGCTGCTGTCTATGGGGTCGCACAGTCGGACATGACTGAACCGACTTAGCAGCAGCAGCAGCAGCAGTGAGATAATAACCATTTTAGTATTTTTGAAAGTATATTTTTAAATTGAACTAGAAATGCCTTTATATAAATTTTCATCATCAAGGTCACACCAGTCTTTATTTTGGCCTCTTCGAGACTATCCCCAAAGTTTTTTTTAATTAATAAAATCTGTGTTGGTATTCATTTTGAATTGTCTGTTTTATTCCAAATACATGAAATACAAGAGCACGTAAGCTATCTAATGATTGTCTTTTGGCAATTTTACATAAGTATGACCCAATCTTAGTAACTTTAGTAAAGGGGGGATTGTTTTTGAAAATAAGTACTTTTATCATTGTGTACTTAAGGAAAATTTTCTCTTTTACAGTGTGAAAGCCTATAGGAAAAATGTTTTGGCAAAATGTGTATGTATCTACGTGTGTTCTTTATCTATTTTGTAAGTTTAAAATCAGAGAGGGTATAAATACCTTGGGTTTCCACTGTTGGTTTTTATAGTACTTTTTATCTCATCTGTGTTTTCTTTTTAAATAGGTAAATGTCAGCTTGACTTTAATGATTGCATATTCATTTTGTTCACATTCTTAAGTATTTTCCTATCTTATTTTTTAAAATTTCCTTATATGCAACTACCTAAGAATGTTTTCATAACAGTTATGATCAGGATGTTTTGATTTTTAAGGAAGAATTTGAAAACAATGACTGTCTTACAATGGGAGTTAAAATTGAAATCCATCTCTCCTACATTAATTTGCGAAGTTAGCTGTTTCTTCTGTTAAAAAAGATTCTTAGTTATTATGAGAATTAAATGATAAATGCTTTTTCTAAATCTTTAACATTGGGACTGACACATTTAAGCCTATGCAAGTTTCTGTATTAGACTACAGCTATATAATCCAAAATTTCAAGGCCTTGAATCAGTAAGGAGATTGATAGCTTTTCTTGACTTGCATAATATAATATTGGGCTTCCTTGAGAATCTTCATCTCCTTCAAAAACAAATAAAGCACTTATCATTCTTTGAGAAGATAGTAATAGTAAATTTAGGATCTGCTAGGAAGGGAATTAGAGGTAACTTTCCAAGTGTCTGCTTCATGGATAATAACTATAAAGTTGTAATTGTAATTAATTGATATCTCTAATTAATTGTAGGATTATATTTCTATGGAGTGATTTGGACTTCAATTTCTTAAAATGTTTTTCAGTATGGTGGTGATATTACCCGAAAAATGAAGCTTTTGAAGAGACAAGCAGAAGGAAAGAAAAAACTCAGGAAAGTTGGCAATGTTGAAGTTCCAAAAGATGCTTTTATAAAAGTTCTGAAAACACAATCTGATAAATAATTGGTGGGAAAATATAAGGAATTTTCATAAATTAAAAATTGTGTATCTTTTAATTTTCCTTCAGTTCAGTTCAGTCACCGAGTCATGTCCGACTCTGAGACCCCATGAATTGCAGCACGCCAGGCCTCCCTGTCCATCACCAACTCCCGGAGTTCACTCAGAGTCACGTCCATTGAGTCAGTGATGCCATCCAGCCATCTCATCCTCTGTTGTCCCCTTCTCCTCCTGCACCCAGTCCCTCCCAGCATCAGAGTCTTTTCCAGTGAGGCAGCTCTTCACATGAGGTGGCCAAAGTACTGGTTTCAGCCTTAGCATCATTCCTTCCAAAGAAATCCCAGGGCTGATTTCGTTCAGAATGGACTGGTTGGATCTCCTTGCAGTCCAAGGGACTCTCAAGAGTCTTTTCCAGCACCACAGTTCAAAAGCATCAATTCTTCGGCGCTCAGCTTTCTTCACAGTCCAACTCGCACATCCACACATGACCACTGGAAAAACCATAGCCTTGACTAGATGGACCTTTGTTGGCAAAGTAATGTCTCTGCTTTTTAATATGCTGTCTAGGTTGGTCATAACTTTTCTTCCAAGGAGTGTCTTTTAATTTCATGTTAATTTTCCTTAGTAATTATAATACGTTGAACACAACAGAATGAAAATTATAAAATTTGCTTGTTACCTTCAAGGTTTTCAATTTTAAATAAGCTCTTGGCTTTTCTTTGAAAGACAGTAATGGGTGGATAAGAACTTAGATTCTGAAACCATATTGCCTGATTTCACATTTCTGTTCTACCACTGACTAGGCAAGGTGACCTTGACCAACTTACCCTTTCTTTATTTACTCTTTCGTAAAATTAGAATTATACTATTCATAGGCTGTATTAAATACTATGTTTAAAATGTTCAGAAGGCTAAATGACACATAGTCAATGTTAAGTGATTCTTACTAGTTTTCAAGCATATTTATACTAAATGGCCTCATACTTAAAGACTTGATCTTGTTCCAATCCCACAATAAGGTTGTTAGATGGATATATTTAGGTGATATATATGAATCTGTTATTAAAGTTAAATAACAGTATTTAGACCTGTGATCTAGTTTTTCATAAAATTTTTACAAATGTTATTTGGAAACCAGATAGTTTACATATAAATTAAGGATATGAGCTGCTTTGAGAATTAAAATGCATTTATGTAAAGGGATAGAGGTTTGATATTAATAGCATATTAATAGCTACTGCCATTAATGACAGTAATAATTGTCTAGATTTCATAACTGAGACTAATTGAGACTGAAGCTTTAAATAACTTAGTTAAGGTCACAAAGTAAATGGCTGTCTTACTTCAAAGCATGTCTTCTTAGTAAATAAACAAGAGGGCATATTGTATTATAGCAAGATAATTTAGCCACTGATTTTTGTCCTTTACCTTGAATGAATTGAATGAGGATAAGACTATCAGTAATAAATTTTATATAAGGTTGTTATGAGATAGTGGCAACTTACTTAAAATTGTGACTAGAGGTTAAGTAACATGTGGCTTAGTCCTAGTTACATAACCAACCATCTTCTTCATTTCTTCTAGCTCTGGTAGATCAGATGGATTATGAGATCTAATGACAGTATTATTTTAATGTAATTTCTGAGATGTTCTGTCATACCATTATGGCCAGGGGAAAGTTAGAAGTTGGTACCTGGCACATAGCATGTACTGTGTGTCTGCTGTTTAATATTTGTGCCTTACTTGTGTGCTTACTGTAAAAGACCTTGATGCTGGGAAAGACAGGATGAGATGGCTGCATGGCATCATTATCTCAATGGACATGAGTTTGAGCAAACTCTGGGAGATAATAAAGGACAGGGAAGCCTGGCGTGCTACAGTCCATGGAGTTGCAGAGTCAGACACAGCTGAGCAACTGAACAACAAAAGTATTCGTACAGCTTGATACTTTCTTTTCCCTTTAACCTCTGACTTTTTAGGAAACAGTTTTACTTTTAGTAGTAGTACAAAAAGTATTTTTCAGATTTTTTTTTTTAGCATACTCTTTTTCTCCCTGGTCACTTTGATAAAACATGATTTAGAGTTGTGTATTCCCCCAGAGTAGCAGTCCCCAACCTTTTCGGCACCAGGGACAGGTTTCCTGGAAGATTTTTCCACTGCTGGGGGGTGACTTAGGGATGATTCAGGTGCATTACATTTTTAATAAAATTTTATTTTTATTATTATTTTTTGGCTGTGTTGGCTCTTCGTTGCTGCATGGGCTTTTCTCTAGTTGCAGTGTGCAGGCTTCTCATTTCAGTGTCTTCTCTTGTTCTAGCATGCAGGCTCCAGGGGTTCAGTAGTTGTGGCTCCTGGGCTCTAGACTGTAGGCTCAATAGTTGTGGCACCTGGGCTCTGCAGCATGTTGATCTTCCTACATCAGGGGTTGTATCTGTCTCTTCTGCACTGGCAGGCAGACTCTACCACTGAACCACCAGGGAAGCCCTCATTTATTGTGCACTCTCTATTATTACATCAGCTCTACCTCACGTCATCAGGCATTAGATCTCAGAAGTTGAGGACACTGCCCCAAAAGACCTTAATTATATTACTAAGATGTCTCTGTACATTAAAATATCATAAACCATTAGTAGTATAATAGCCACCATTTATTGAGTTTAGTATGTTGACAGCCACTGTGCTGAGCTCTATAGACAATCCCTCATTCAATCTACACAACAATGGGGGTACAGGCACTATTACCCTATTTCATAGGGGAAGAAACTCAGACTTATGTATTCCCCAACAGCATCAAAACAGTGGTTTCTTTCTTCAGATCACAATGCTTAGCTACCATGCTTTATTGCCTCTTGTGGAAATATCTTCAATAGACTTTAATTACCAGATATGGGACTGGGAGATACTACTGATTTCACCAATTACACAAAAACCATTTATAATACTCAAGTCTATTAAAACTTCATTATCTAGAATTAAAGCAGCATATTAAAACTTTATTATCTAGAATTAAAGCAGCATATTTTATCCTAACAGTCTTATTTATTTTTATTTTTTAATTTTCTATTTAAATATTTTTAAGACTATATTTTAATCACATAGGCAATTAAGCAGGTATATAAGTGATGCTTCTACTAGGTGGGCTTATAAAAAGCAAAATATGCAAAGTGAAAAGAAGTATTTTTTACTCCCTAAGAAGCAGTATTTGTATAGGCAGAGGCATTGTCTCTTAAATCTAATTGCATGATGACAACAAAAAGTATTAATAAATGCAATCTCATAGCTACTATTAAATGTTAGAATATTTCAGATGCATGTGTTCAATTTTACTTCTGGAAATAAAATTTAGATAACTTAATATTTATTACAAGCTTTATTTGAGTTAAAGATAGAAAACATACTTTTATTTGCAATTTAATGATGTAAATTGTTATGCAATCTAAAATAGTTTACAGTAATTCCTTTTGTATTTCATCATATCCTTTTATACAGTATATATATGTAAGGAATAAAGCTAATTGTTTAAGAGGTTTAATAATTTTCCTTAAAAAAAATTTCCTTCAGTGTGTTTCTAGGTATAAAGCTCATAATTGCCAAAATACGTATATTAAGTGCATGAACCCAAGTCATTAAATAAAACTAAGGTCACATTTGTAAAAAAAGAAAAGTGCTAAAGAAGATGGTGCACAAAAAACATGCACTTAATACACACTTTCCATAAACTGTAGTTTTAGGCACTGCCATCTCTTCAAATTTTCTGTACCAACAATATCTAACAGGACTTTTGATGTCCAGATGCTACTGCAGAAAGATGACCAAGGCAACCACGTGCAGAAAGCTTGTATGTAATGCAGAGAAAACAAAGACAGCATTCGGAAGTAAAGGCTTGCAATGATAGCTGTATGATACCTGAAAGGCTTGGAGTGTCGTCCTGTTATTAAAAAGTTAAAGTCTAATAATGCCACTGGAGTCATATGAATGATACTTGATGTACAGAAGTCACCTTTAAAATGATTTAAAAATTGTAAATAGGCAGACATTTCTGTGGTGGTACATTGACAATGTGGCTTCTGTAACAAGTAGCTGATCAACCATTATTTCTCCTAAACCCTAGTATAAAGTGGACACATTGTAAATATGGAATGTTTAATATAGATATTAGACTTCAAAAATGACAATATTCAAAAATCCCCCAAGTTTTAATCATATTGCATAGCTGAAAATTCATATATGTATAAAAGTGTTCTGTTCATTCAAGCAGAATTTTGATCCAATCTCCTTCAATTTCCTTCTTTCATACTGTACAGTGGATCCACAAGTTTATTGTGCACATGCATTAAACCTTAAAGAAAAAAAGCACATTTCTAGTTTTATTTCTAATTTGAACTGTATCTCACTTACTTTAGAAAAAGAAAGATTTAATAAAATACAACGTATGTTAGCTCCCACCTAATACAAAATAGTTGCATTTATTGGAAAGATGCAAACAAAAATGTTTCAGACTGTTTCGTTTTCCCTTCTCTAGAGGATCTTCTGGACCCAGGAATCGAACCTGGGTCTCCCATACTGTAGGCAGATTCTTTACTGCCTGAGACACCAGGGAAGCCCCCAGTACAAAATGGTTGTATTTATTGGAAAGATGCAAATGGAAATGTTTTGGAATGTTCAAACTACCTAGCAAGTATCAATTTATGGTTATGAAATCGTAGATCTAGAATGGGGTACAGGTTCTTTGTAAGTAACCAAAAGTAAGAGCAGTTTTGGCTTTAGAATTTCAGTATGACAAAATAACAGATTTGAACACTAATTACATCTAAAGTCTATTGAGTTTGACTCTGAGAAGCTCAGTCAAACTCTAGTCACACTCTACTGAGGAGCTCAGAACTGTTGTTACATTAGTTCTCCAATATATTACCTATCCACTCATCTGGCAAATTATTTTTCACTATTTTTACATGGGTGTTTACAATAGGGGTTGATGACAAGTCACTCAGACACGTTTACTAAAACAATGTAGAAGATAACCTATTAATTTCCAAGTAAATTTAAATTTCATCTTATAATTGGCATGCTTGTACACTCTCCTTAATTATTAAAGCTTCTTGGGGAAATCTTCCAGTTACTCATGTCTTTGGGGAAGTAAATGGTCCCAATTAATCAACTAAAGATTTTATTTGGAGGTCAGAGAAATCAGTTAAATTTACCACACTGTTAAGAACTGGGGAAAGGACTGGAGACTGGGCAAAGGGACTAATGTGGTTTTCTTAAGAAATGGAATTACTGGATTGAGGACACAGGGTTCTTGCTAGTAAAAAAGTGTTCTTTATCAAAAGACTACAGAATCACTCAAATTCAAACTGTGAAGACCCATTTTTAAGAGCTAAGTAAAGGGACATGTAAAGAACACTAAGGTCCTACTACATGTAGTAGGAGAAAAATTAGGAGTGGAACAGTCCTGAGAGAAATATTCACTAGTGCAGTTGAAAGAATGTTAATTACTCAACAGCTTACTTCAGTGTCTCATGAGCACCTCAGACTTGTTAACGAAGTCCAGATCCATTTTCCCCTTCTATACCATTTCTTTAAAAATATTAGTATATGGTATTATCTATCCTTTGCTGAGCTGCTAACGCCAAACAACTGAAATTCACAGGTGATGTTTTTTCTTTTAAACTCAGGAGCAAGACTGGTTGACATTCCTTTCAAAATACATTGCAAAGTAGCTATATTTCATCATCTCCACAGCTGGTTGAAGCCACTTTCCTCTCTAATTTTACGACCAGCTCAACACCCTATTTGCATACTTTTCCCTTGTCTAATTAAAGGAAAAAAAAAACAAAACTAGATTATACCATTCCCCTACTTAAAATTCTCTTATTGCTATGGTCATTTAGAAAATAATTTAGATTTTAATCTATTGTCTTTGTTTATCCTTCTGATATCATGTCCTTCCACTTTCCCCCTTTTATGTTACACTCAACCCTGGCTTTGCTGCTAATACCTCAGAAAGGCTAAACTTGGTCACAGTGCCCGGTCTTTATATTTGCTGTCTCATTTAGCTGGGAATGCTCTCCCTGAGCAAAGCATGATTTTTCTCCTTTAGGCTTATTGGGTCTCAACTTTAGAACAATTTGCACTCAGAAAATAAACAGGTTCAGGACCTTACATTTACTGCTCTAAATTCTGGGTCTATAAAGATGATGGATACATGGTGGAAACTCAGTAAACATTTACTTTAAAAAAATCTGTGAAGGTTCAGTGAGATGGCTTCTGGGAAGCTTTTTTTTTAATATAAACAAAATGAATTTAGAACATATATTGTTAACAAGGAGAAAGGGAGAGAGTGGAGACCAAGATTCTGTAACTCAAGGTCCTTAAGACTGAAAAGTATCAAGAGCAGTGGCAGAATGGCTAGACAAGGAAGGATGCTTAATCATTAACGATAAATTTAGAATCTTGGAGGTAAGACTGGAAGGACCGAAGTTAAAGTGTTCCATGCAGCTGGAGAGAGAGAAGGGTCAAAAGGTTAAAGTGAGTAATGGGAAGAGTTTGAAGACATTAAAGCAAGGAGCACAATTAACCCAAGAAATGAAAGAATTATGTATAAAAAGAACTAAACTAAGCAAAGGCACTTGATTGGTTCTGCCTTCACCTCAGGAATATGACAGCTATTTAGCTATCTGGCTTTATATATAAAATGAAGTAACCTCTGCTCAGAAGTTCAAAATAGAAAGCAAGGTACTTAGCATAGTGCATAAAAGTCCTATAATGATGTTTGGTTTCTATGTCTTAGATAATGTAATCTCTAATACTTGAATGTTTCTATAGTGACACAAGTTATTTAACTTTCCCTTCCACACTTACCAGTGCTTTGAAGATAAAAAGCCTATGATAAAATCCATGAGAATGTGGACAAACCAACAAATACTTCATTCATTTGACTATTTCATGCAAACTATCTCTGAAGCTAGATTTTAAATTACTTATTTACTGGCATGTGTTATTTGCTCAAAACATAAGAATATTTTTCTCAGGGCTAATAACTCCTCCAATATTCTTTTGAAAGGTCACTGACATGTGAGCCCTCATTTACCTTTTCACTAAAATTTTAAAGTATAAGCAAGCCCCATTTTAGCTTGTACTTTTAAAACAATATACTTTGTTTTCTATTCTACTAAGAGGAACTTTTTCTGCTACTGTGTTAGTTCATCCTTGCACCTGTGCTGTTGATTATGCCATTTTCTTGAAAGCTAAATGCTAGGCATCTTCAACAGCTCTCAGTCCCATCAGCTCAATTAAAGTTTTCTTTAAGTACTATATAAATATAAAAATCTCCTTCTTAATGTACCTTGGATTTCACAGTGAATGACATAATTTAGGTCTTAAACTGAAGTGGTATCAGTGTCACGTGTTTATCCATCTACCTGCCCAACTTCCTAGAATTTACCAAGTGTCTCCAATGTACTAGGTATTCTTTGAGATGCTGAACTAATGCAGTGAACCAAAACTAAAGTCCTACCTTTATGGAGCTACATTTTATTGATATTTTCTCAAATCACTTAATGAGCCAGTTTTTATGAAGAATGCCAACTACCTTCAGGCAGGGAAACTTATACTTCTTTTGAGTAATACCACAGGAGACAATATATTTGAAGGCACTGTTTGAACTCATATTTCCTGGCTGATGACATTAACTGGAAAATATAATTTACATTTCCCAAAAATGAACATTAAAGGGTAATTTTTTTAGACTGCAAAAGTTATCTGCTCATGAAAAAAATTTACCAGATAATTATCTCTAAATAGAACCAATCTTATTTAAAACAAGATTTAACTGAAAAGTTTACAAACAGTATGTAAAAAGCAGCAAAGTGGAGACTGGAGAGATCTGAGAGGAGACAACAGAGACAATGGTAATCTCAACCATGTAGTTTAGAAGATACACGTCTTCTAGAGTATCAGCTCTTAGAGGACCATTCTACTTGATATAATTCACCTACCATTTGCTTAAAGCTTTGACCATCATAAGAATACATCAGAGCTTAGAAATGCACAATGTAAAACATCAGGATAAACATTATAAAGCCAACTCATAAAGTGTTTTTTTTTTTAACTAAACATTAAGATAAAGCAACTTGTACATAAGATAAAGCAACTTCCTATACAAGAATGTGTTAAAAATAAATAACTGCCACTTAAATCATAAATAGAAATAAGTAAATTCTAATGAGAATGATGAAAATGTATAGACTTCTGACATGTTGCCTGAAGAAGAAAAGCTAAATATAGATTTTTATGGTTTGGTTCAATCTGAACTCATTCAAGGTCTATCAAGCTATTAGAGTAGGGCTTAAAAAGGATAAAACAAAACAAAATGTTCACCATGATGATAATGTCTTGAAAATATATTACTTCAAGGACATAACACATAGGTTTTATTTAAAAAAAAAAACTGGAATAAAACAAATTATTAAAATGTTTTCCTGTGATCTACTTATATCTTTCAAAAGATATATACTGAAATAAACTTCCATTTGCTAATGAATTTTATTGATTTAGATGTAGTTAAGATTTCTTTAGGAGCTAATAATTAGAACCCTTTAAGATTCCTGTTGACACTTTTAAAGGGATGGTAGAAGAAAGAATAATGGTATGAATGGTATTTGAAGAATTAAAGATAACTATGCGGTTCGTTTACTCTAGTATATCTAGCAATAATAGAATAATGAGGACATGACAAATATATAAAATTACATTTATAACGTATAAATTTATGAAGTCAACATTCTACCTTGTATCAAAATCCCTTACTGTAAAATGAGGTCTATATATAACCCAGAACAATATCTCAAATCCATTTTTCTCCATATTGAAGGAGGCATCCTGACAGAGGCTGATGTCCTGAATCTCTTCAGAAATATGTTCAGCTTCATAATTTGTAAATGACTTAACATCCCTACTAAGCCTGTTAATTCACCTATAAATGGGATTATAAGAGTAGCCATGTCATAGAATTTTGAGAATAAAGTAAATCACTAAGTATATTATGTTTAAAACAGTGCCTGGTAATATAAGTATTGGCTGTTATTATTTTCTGATAAAAACCAGACTGATCAGACAAGTATAGGGGGTTTATCTGGGAATTACTCGTGCTAGAAAATGGCAATGTTAAATGAATCTCCTCTAAACTGGCATTAAAGTATGTGGATATTGAAGACTGCTTCTGTTAACTTTGTCAAGGAATCTAATAGTTGTGATGAAACCTGGACTACATGAAAATATATGGGTAAAATGCCATCAAGAGCTCTGTCTCATTCATAACCCATAACTGAGCTATTCTCTGTTTTTACCTGTCAAATTACTAATTACAATTTTCAGTTTAGTTCGGTATATTTGTGACTTGGTAAAAAGCTGGTAATTTAACTGATAAAAATATAAATGACTTAAAGTAATCTAAGTGTTTAACAATAAGGGAAACATTTAAGTAAACTATGACATCATATAGCCATTAAAAATACTTTTGAAGAATATTTAGTAAAACAAAATTCTCATAACAGGTTAAGTGCAAATACAAAGCTCTATATCTATGATCAAAATTTCATGTTAAAAATGAGACTATTTTCTGTTTGCCAAACTTCATTTGTATTACAGTCAAGATTTTTTGACATTCACACACTCCCATGAACCATGAGTTACTGATTTCCTTTAAATTGAATTTTCAAGTTATTACTATATTTCATGAATATGAGATGCTGAAAAAGTATAAGACATGCTATTATTTTATGTACCACTAAGGAAAACTTGCTACCAGATAAACTATATGAAGTCAACTTTAAACATCCCAATTTCAAATTAGATAAATGTGAAAAAAGCAGTATCTTAGAGCTAATAAAATACAGTAACCTCTTTAACCTTGTCAAAGCAATGATATCCATGAAATACAAGTTTGGTTGGTTCAGTATATATTTTTTCTAATATATATTAAACACCTAGTTATTAGAGTAAAAAGATTAAAAATATATTTTCATTCATATAATATCACCAGTACACTAACTGCATACTTTGTGAATTACTAATTACATCATATTCAGTCACATTAAGTTTAAATTGTTATCTACAATGGAACATTCGCCCAGTCTACTTTTGAAACTTCAATGCTCACCTTTAAAGTATTTCACAGTTTTAACTCTTAATTCTAAAGTAGCATCTTCATCACATACAAAAATAGTTCGGGGATGCTGCTGAAAAGCTGAAACAGTCCACATGTGATTGACTCCTTCTTCTATTGCTTTGTAGAGAGCAAATGCCTTGTGTGCGCCTGTAATGAGGATCATTACCTGAAAAATCATGAACAATTCTTAAAACACGTTCAAATGACCTAGAAGCTCTATTTTTTAAAACAAAGAATTAAGCACCAATATTTTTCTGAGGATTGAAATTAAATAGCTCCATATTTCTTCACAGTCCAAGATATTTATTTCTACTCTTTAAGGTAATAGGCAAGCATAAAGTAAACAAAGTAATATAGTATCTTGTAATGGAGCATTAGTAAATATACCATAATGCCTATGATATTTAACACATATAATAGTGATGTGCAGAAGAGACCTGGGAGAATAAAGAAAAAGAAACAGATTGTTTTGTAAAAGCAGAGTTACATAAGTTACATAACTAGGAATGATTTACCAAATTGCTCTAGTCCAGATAAGTAATAGATATTACTTTGGAAAAGCAAAGGACTCTAAAACAATAGATATTTTAAAAGTAATCTAGAGTCTGAAGACTGTTCACTGAATAGGTTCTATATAAAGCTATTTTGGAACAAAACTAGATTGAAAGAAGGATTCAGAATCTACTTAAATATAGGAACTATCCTTTTTTTTCTCTTAAGACTCATATGTGTTACATAATTGAGACCCATCCTTAGGTACAGAAAACCCAAGCTCTTGGTCGCAAATCCCTAATAGCCTATGAGATAATTCAAAGAACATGTACAAAAGTGAGTAAGTGTATAGATGTCTGAAAGAATCATTTCTTTAACATCTTTAGCAGTAACTCAATCCTATTTTACAAGTTAAAAGTTTATGAAATAAACCTTTAAACATTTTTTCTCATTACAATTGTTAACTAAAAAATGAATGTTAAGGTGGTTTTAATTCTAAAATATCTATAACAATGTAAAAATTCTATATTTCATATTTTATTGCCAGACCTTCTAAAACATGGAGGAAATTAAAGATTAATATACCAGATATTGTATTTATCAAGATTCACTACTTTCCATTTTGGAGCTCTATCTTGAGAAATATCAAAGCCCAAAAATGCATTTACAATGTGTATGAATTGTACTGTTTTTATTGATACTTCTTGTTCTTAAGTACAGAAATCTCAGTTCAGTGAAGAATTAATATGCCTATAATTAAAGGCATTTTTAAATTAAAAGCACCTATGATTAAAAGCATTCTTTTAAACATTAACAATGCTTGATATAATAAGGTAAGCACAACACTGATTAGTGGCTTTATTAATTAGTTTTCCTTACTGGAAATTAAAGACACAGGAGTTAAAACAACAACAAAATATTCAAGTTCTTTGCTCTGTCTTCTATTCAGAATCTTTGGAATTAGAATCAGGGGCCGTTAAGTGACTATTACGCAATCCGGCATAAATCCTTATACTATCATTTGAAAAGTCTCTTTAAAGCAACTCTAACACCATTAAATGGGATTATGTAGTGATAACTGCATGATATTTACTGAAATGGACATTAATTTATTTCAGCAGTTTTAAGATGATTTGGTGGTTTCAAAGTTAAACACTGAACTGAGCACTTTCTATGAATCATCTAACTCCTCAAAATAACAGCATGAGATAAATACTATTCTTATTTTCCTATTTTATAGATAAACTGAGGCACAGATATTCGGTACCTTGCTGAAGGTCTTGGTAAGGCTACTGTATCAACAAAAGGTCTGATTCCAGCAACCACATCCTTAACAACTACAATAAGACATATATAACCTTTAATTGAGAATTATGAAGACATATCTGGAGAATCAGGAATTGAAAAACATTGTTCTCATAATGTAATTTGATGTTGCTAATGTGATCATTACTCTATCTGTTCCACTACTTTTCAAGGAATAAGAGAATAAATGTGAACAAGATTTAAGAGTAGCTCCTGTCTGAAACCAAGTCTTTAAGGATAAGCAGAAAAGGGGGCATTTCAGACAATTATGGGTGGTCAATAAAAAGCTGGAAATTTGGTAAGGCTGAATCATAGGGTAATGAATGGAAGTGGCTAAAAACTGACTGAATTTTGATATATGAGCCTTTTCATGCCAAACAAAGGGGCTGGATATCATCTTGTGATGAAGTAGCAGGGAATCAGAGACTCATTACATACACAAGTAATAACTGAATTATGTTTTTTTTTTTTTTTAATGGGCTGTAATATAGAGAACGGGATAGGTAAAGGAAGGAAATAGGCATGAAGTTTAGGATGGGTTTGCAATAATCCTCAAAAATAAAAACTGATATAGACCAGAAGTAAGGCAGTTCTGATGAGAGCTGGTCACTTACCTCTAAGTTAAATGGTGGAATGTGGTGACTGATAAGATGTAAAGAAGCCTAAATGACAAAAGTTTCAAGCTCAGATAATTTTCATGGAGAGTGCTGCTATTCACCAAAGGAGGCAAAGACAATTTTGGTAGAAAGATGAATTTTGAACAATTAAGGGAGTCACTTGAAAATATGAATTCTGCAGCTTCAGAAAAAGAACTGGCTAAAGATTGGTAGTTATCACTGTATTGAGGATAGCTGATCTTTCTGGAATAGTACTAAATCTACTGAGAAGAGTAATACAAAGTGAAGACTGCTGTTGATGTGTTAATTAAACAAACAAACAAAAACATGCACACAAAGAGGTCACTGAGAAGCTTGCCTAAAAGTGTGCATTATGGATATACAGTGCTAGGATGAGAACCCAAGGCAGATGGAGGACTGACTGAGAAAGAATGGTCAGGAAGGAAGAAGAGTAGTAGTTTTATGACAGAAGAAATAGGAATAGATGATGAAAAAGAGGCCCAATAGGATAAGACTTGTAAAAGGAGGATGGTTTTAACAGTTAAGAAATCATTGGTGACATCTCATATTCAGTAAGTCAACAAAATAAAAAGTGGATTTTTAAGTTTTAATGGTCATCACAAAAATAAATATTCAAATTACTAAATGTAACTATTTTAAAGATGCTACAACAGTTAAAAACAATTTTGTGTCTTTTCTTTTGAAATTACCTTAAAAATATAAGCATTATCTTTAAATATATCTCACTAAAAATAAATTTTAATGCTTTGAGGGTAAATTTGGCTTTCGTCAAACAGCCAAAAGTTAGTAAAAATCAGATCTGATAGGTTAGGGAGATAGCCAAGCTGTGGATAGAACCAACCTGTCTAAAATGAATTATGGGAAAAAATAACTCATTTAAACTGTTTCTAACAGTAACTGAATATTTATATGTGACAGGCAGTGTACTGTGTTAGATATACATAATCCAATAACGCTTAGAGATTATAAATTAGTGAGGAAAAGATATTAAACAACTAAACACAAAAAACAATTATAAACTGCAAAGATGCTATAAAGAGAAAGAACAGTACAGTAAAACAGAATAAAAGAGTAATTTTGATTATGAGGATTATGGTCAGAAGAGGGAGCTCTGAACGCTGAAAAGTGAATGGTGCTATTTTAGCTAAGCAAGGACTAGAAAAAGTATAACATTTCACAATTAACATCAGTGTAAGGCCTCACGGCAAGAAAGGAGTGAAAATTGCGGGCAGTGACCTGTGTGGTTCACGATCTAGTAGATAATTCCTAAGTCTTAAGAAATCTATAATAAACTTACAGGTGCCACTTCCAACATGTGTACGGAAGGTCCTCATTATCTGAGCTGCCCAAATGTGAAGATACTCACTGATCCACTGAAGACTCAATCTCCCAGTCAAACCTACTTTCCACTCAACAGACTCATCTGCCCCACACATGGATCCAAATTTTACATGTACTTACAGTTATTGGAAATGACATTGAAGAATAACTCACATCAGAGTTAAAACTACTAGCAGACGAAAATCTGTACGCATTAAGCCCATTAAAATTGAAGATAAGCAAATCATTAAGTATAATCATGTGATACTTCTTTCAAAAGAATGTTATGAAAAATCTAGCAGCATTATTTACAATAGCCAAGACAACAGGAACAACCCAAGTGTGCATCAGCAGAGGGTTGGTGTAAGAAGATGTGGCTTGAGTGTACACACACAAATATTACTCAGCTATTAAAAAAAAATGAAATGGTGCCATTTGCAGTAACATGGATGAACCTAGAGAAGAATATCATACTAACTGAAGTAAGTCATACAGAGAAGACAAATATAGCATTCATATGTGGCACCTACAAAATAATACAAGTGAATCTATATAAAACAGAAACAGATTCACAGACACAGAAAACAAATTTGTGGCTACCAAAGGGAAAGGGGGATAAATTAGAAATATGAAATTAAAAGACACAAACTATGTAAAACAGTTAAGTAACAAGGACTTACTCTATATGGAAATGATCTGAAAAAAAAAATATATATGTAACTGAATCACTTTGCTGTACACTGGAAACTAGTACAATTAGTGTAGGTCAACTATACTTCAATTAAAAAAAAAACGAATGATACAATGATAAAGCATTAAAGCCCTTAGGAAAATGATGAAGCCCTAGTAGTTTTGTCATAATTTTCTCTATAACATGCTGGGAATAAATACTATGAAGTGAATGATGTCATGTAATTTTGTTGGAAAACCTGAACAAAAGAAAAAAATCAAATGTCTGAAATAACTCTCTTCTAAGAATTAGTGTAAGAATTGCATTATAACTTAAATCTTGCTAAGTGTAAGAATCTTTTTCCATAACTTTGAGTTTTGTATTTTAGAACTAAGATTGCTCTGAATTATTTTCAATTTATTTGCTATGAAAAAGGTCTTTTTCATAAACCAATTATTATTTTCACATGAAAAACTCCTACATTCTGAATGACAGTTCTGTTTATGTATTCAAGCCTAGATGTATTTATATCAAGATCAGTTACTTATTTACCATATGTCGTCTATACTCTTTCCCCTGAACCTATCCAGTCCTGCTGCTAAGGGATGGAGTTTTGGGGTTTCCATATAATTTAACTATTTATAATCATGAGCTGACTATAATTTCGTCTGTTATTCTCAGGGCGGGAAATAAAAGATGAGTTAAAAACTAAAAAATCTAAGAGTCTACTGTTCAGAACTCTTACCTTCTTAAACATACCAAATTTAGAACAGATCACATCTTAGAGGGGTTCTTTATCCACTGGAAACCAACTAAGCTATGCTTCTACAGTCAAGAAGCACATGACACTAAATTACCTTCAGCCTCCAAAAGCAGTTTAATGTTAATTAGAACTGCATCTTTGCTGTAACAAGTCCTTTCCCAAAACTATATATAAGTGTGATGTTAGGACCTCAAATTGTGAAACAGGAAGAGGCAAGTGAAGCAGTACCTCAAAAGAGGTGGTGCCTGATTTTTAATTTCCAGCTCCAAAGACTTAATTTACTTGAATTCTAAACATGGCAATGAGTCTGACAGCAATTACTGAAAGCTAGACAACAATTTATATTGCAAATATGATTAAATCAAAACATCACTTATTTGATACTATAATTTCTCCAAAATCTACAAACATCAAAGGAAAAATATCAAAGAACATTTAATTCTTACTTCTCTAGCATCCATCACTGTCCCCACACCAACTGTTAGAGCCATAGTTGGCACTTTTGATAAATCTCCGTCAAAATATTTAGCATTTGCCAAAATGGTGTCCATTGCTAGAGTCTTTAATCTTGTCCTTGATACTAAACTGGATCCTGGCTCATTGAAAGCAATATGACCATCTGGACCAATTCCTTTCAAAAGAAATACATACACACACACATATATACATAAGTAAATAAGGCTTCTCACATAAAGTAAATAAGTTTTCTCTAACTTAAACATGATTTTAAGACCAAAGAAATAGTCATAAAACACTTACCTTGTTTTATCTGACAGCTGAATTTCTAATGCTGCAGTAAGATATTTGTTCCTATATTTGATTCAACAAGTATTTCAATGTTTTCCATATGCTTAGCATTGAGCTAGCATGATTCTAATAGCAGCAAAATTAAGTATCACTTTATATTAGAATAATACTTTATAGTGTATAAAGCATTTTTCACATACATCATCTCAACATCAGACATATTTAACAATCTTGTAATACAGTCAGATTAGGCATATCTATTTACCTCATCTCCCCCACCTATTTTTTAAACTCAAAGGAAACTGATGCTCAAGAATAATATATGACTTGTTCAAGGTAATAATTTAGTAAATAACTAAGACAAAATTCAGTCTAAATCTTCTGATTCCTAACCTAGTAGTCTTTATAGTCACAGTTTAACTTGCTTGCTTCTTAGTCTAGATAGGGCAGTTAACTACTGGACCTCTCTGTAGTAGTTTCCTCACTTATAAAAATGTCTACATTGGACAAGTTATTATCTAAGGCAATAGTTTTCTTCAAACTTTTTTATAATGTAACCTATAGCAAGAAATACATTTGACATTACAATCTAGTACACATAAAAATACAATTAAAATAACCGCATGAAATAATACTTACTAGGAGTCATTCAAGCTACTTTTGATTCCATTTCATTTCATTTACAAAAGGGAAATGCTGAATGTGACTCACCATACTGATTTCATAAGCTAATAATGTGTGACAACCAATTTGAAAACACTACTTTGAGGAGATCTACTACCAGCTCTAATACTCAAGACTGTCTCTAAAATATAGGTAAGAATATGACATTTCTTATTTGAAGGAAATTGGAGGTAAATCTTTTTATAAAATCAAGAATCTTCCTGTGTAGTTATTACTAAATCAAGTTTTACATATATGGACCCAACTTGCTAGTCAGATTTCTGGCAACTTCAATCAAAAAATAAACCCACAAGTTCTCCAGGTCAAAATATCTGTCATATTCTGCATATTTAATGATACATAGGTATATCTTATTGATTCTTAATACATAATTCTAAAAACTTCCCCAGGCTGTAACAGGTAAAATATGACAAAGAGTAACCTGGTTTTGAAGGAAGAAAGAAACGAAAACCTTAGGAAGCAGGTATCAATTTATTTAGTTGCAAAGTCATGTCCAGCTCTTTGCAACCCCATGGACTGCAACAAGCCAGGATCTTCTCTCTGTGGGATTTCCCAGGCAAGAATACTGGAAAGGGTTGCCAATTCCTTCCCCAGGGAATCTTCCCAATCCAGGGATGGAACCCACATCTTCTGCACTGGCAGGCAGGTTTTTTACTACTGAACTACCAGGGAAGCCCAAGACATGAACTACCAAAGCACAATGTGTGCTAAGTTGCTTCAGTCGTATCTGACTGTTTGCAAACCCATAGACTGCAGCCTGCCAGGCTTCTCTGTCCATGGGATTCTCCAGGCAAGAATACTGGAGTGGTTTGCTGTTTCCTCCTGCAGGGGATCTTCCCGACCCAGGGATCGAACCTGGACCTCTTATGTCTCCTGCATTGGCAGGAAGGTGTTTTACCACTAGCACCAGCTGCAAAGCCCTTAATCTAAGGAAATCTTTAATAATACAGGATTAACTTTTAATATAGTACATAAAGGCCAGACCTATATGTGGTTAATATGCATGCTTTGTTTCCACTATTAAGTATGTATGTGCTTGGGAATTTTAAACCATAGATATGTCTCTCTCTAGATTTGTAAAACTGTTCTGCCTTTCCTCTTCAGTATAAATCTGCCCAGATACTTTTATTTATTTTTCTCTATAGAGGAAAGGATAGAAACAGGAAAACAAAGAGTTCTAGAGAAAACAGGAAGTCCTCCAAGATCAATTCTAGTGGTCTCACTGGTGATTTGAGTCATACAGAAGTGTAGTGTATAGCAAAGCTGAAGTTAACTACAAAGGCTCCTGATGGAGAGGGGTCAATATATTCCCTTACTGACCATGAGTAATTACCAAAAATTGAACTTCTGGATATAAAACTGTATTTTTCAAATGTTCAGATTTTTTTTAAAGCTTTATCAAATTTTCTTTAAAATAATCATCAACTCTAAAAACCATGCTTAATTTTTATTCAATCTTTGAGTCTGTACTAAGATATCAACAGCCTTATGAAACATCCCTAAAACCTCTGAGTCCGGGTTGTGTGTCTTCCCTGTGTCTATAGTTCTGTGGGCTAGAAGGTAAACTTCATGAAAGTAAAGACTTTTTTTTCAGTACTATATCCTGATAGTTAGAACACATGACACATAGGAGGCCCTCAATAAAACAGATGAATAAATGAAAGGAGGTTGGTATTCTTTGGTATGTTCAGTACAGTTTTTCCCTCCTCCCTCCCTGCTCTGATCCCCTTACAACAGGGCCTAGATCAATTATAACACCCTATATCTCATCTCTTTTAGGCAGAACTGTTGTGGTCTAGTGATAAGTACTTGTGCTAAGCTGAAACAATCAGAATTTCTCTCTAGAAATCTGAAATTTGACGAAGGGATACAAAAAGAAAGAAGTCATCTAGAGCTGAGGCATTTGATGATAGCACTCCAGGAGAGGCTCAGGTGAGTCCCTGCTTCAGTGATCTGAAGCTCGTGGTTCTTGTTCTTCTAAAGATGTATTTTTTTCAACTCTAATATCAATTCTGTGAATTACTCCATAATCATCCTAATAAATTCACTTTTGGTCCCATTAGTAGATTACAGTTACTTCCAAATCAAAGAATCTAATCATGTAACCAAAGTAGAGGGTTACAATCTTCCATTGTCTTTTATTTTTACCTTTTAAACACAAATTATCTTAAGATCATTTTAAAGTTAATAATGCATTTAGAATCTATTTATAGATTTCCATGTTCGTGTATTTTATTGTTGGATCAGAAATTGCATGATACTCCTTATTCTTTCTCCCAACCCTCTCTCATCAGAGGAAGAATTTCTGGGAATGTATTTCCTCCTTTCTCCTATCTATAGAGGGATAGGAACTCTTGCTCCATTTCCTAGGAGTGAGCAATGGTGGGCTACTCTGGAGCTCTTCTCTGGTCTTACTATTTCCAATTCAGAGGGGAGAAGTAGGCAACACCATTCTAGCCTCAAGCCCAACCTGCCATCTCTAATTCAACTTTACCTTCAATAAGGCTGATATTTTGATCCCATTTGGCTCAGTTCTTAGTGTTTTTATTAACCAAACCCTGGAACAAAAGAAGGGTAAGTGGTAAGACCCAGATACCAAGCCTCATCTTGAAAATCCAATGATAACAACCTAGATCAACAAAGGCAAAGAATCAAATGAGATTCTTTCATGAGACACATCCAATAATGGGGTATTCCAAACAGGGAAAAGTCCAAAGAACATGTAATAAGCCAACCCTTCATTCTCTACATACTGTTATATGCCCCTTGGATGATAAATATGAACTGTCAGACCCTGGATTGGCCCATGACTACAGTGAAGGTGTTAATGGAAGAGGAAACGAAATCTTAGATTTTTGGTTTTTTTTGCAAGGGGAGAACTACGGGAAGTTTAAGACAAAAACTGTTTAAAAAACAAAATATTAAGTCATTTCTAGTAGTAAGAGTCATTAATGAACATGAATAATTATGATTATGTGCTATTAGTTTCAAAGGGAGAACTAAGGTGGGTTATTTGAGGAAATGCACCAAAAAATTTAGCTAAAAAGAAACAAGAAGTGACTTAAAGCTATGAGGAAAAAAGAAAGTTCTACTAGAAGTATCTGAAAAGCAAGACTAAACGTTAAACATTACATTAAACTAAAATATTTTCTGGAAAGTAGGCAAAGGGAAAAAATGGAGTTAAAGAGTTTTTATCAAGTTTTCTCCCCCCAGTAAATTTTATTTCCTGGCATTAAGATCCTAAAGGATTTGTCACCAGAAGCGTTATGTAAGATCAATAAATTAACAGGAAAAAATAAGCCCTCTATTAAGTAAAAAAAAAATACTATTTATGTTATCCATGTAGTCATTTTTTAATACTGAAGTTTTAATAACTGCTGTATCTTTCTGTGTAACGGTATGAGTGAAAGTCACTCAGTCATGTCCAACTCTTTGTGACCCTATGGACTATACAGTCCACAGAATTCTCCAGGTAAGAATACTGGAGTGGGTAGCTATTCTCTTCTCATATAATGGTAAATGGGTGAAAATGCTTCTTGACATAACTGAACAAGATAGGTATATTATTTTACAGTAATTTTACCTTATTTTGGCATAAAGTTTATAAAATCTAAAGAATACATCAGTAGTACACACAAACATTTCAAATGTCTACTGCCTTGCCTTGGTATTGGTAGGTTCAAATGACAATTATCCCAGAATGAGCCATATGGACAAAACTAGAATGCAAATATTTTCCAGGAATAGTGAAGTAATATTAGTAAGTTTTATTTAAAACATAAATATTTTCTATTTTGAAAAGTAAGAGTCTAACTTGAATTCTTGCTCAAATAAAAACCATCCCCTATATTTAAGGCAGTAATTGATATTAGTTCTGCTGGGTAGACAACAATTTCTTCAAAGAGAAAAACTTCATTCTTGCCAGATAGCCTTAGAGGTAAATCAGTAAAACAGCAGGACATTCAATACATTAAGAAAAAATTACTTTACAAACTATACTTCAGAGACAAAGAGTAGCGTAACACTTAATGGAATGCCAACTATATACCAAGCACTTCACTAGGCATTTTACACATTATAAAATGGTTAATTCTCATCAATTTTGAAATGGTTAATATTAATCCTATTTTACAAAGGATGAATTATACTTAATTAGCATACTGAACTAATTTACTGAAGTCAATAAATTTCCCAAGATCTTACAGATAGTAGGTGGCCAAAACTGGATGCTAGTTTTTGTCTAACTATAAAATCCAATTTTCCTCAAAGGCAACCAAACACCCCCAAAATACTTGACCACCTCAACCATGAGTTAACCTCAATACAGGTCTAATTCATACAATTTTGAGCATCTTTGAATAAATCATAAGACATATCTAGATCTAACAGATATGTCTACCTCTAGATATCCAGTGTTAATTTAGAGCTTTTAGTATGTCTAAGTGAATACTAAAGAATCTGGCAAAAAAACAATTTTGGTTTCAGTTTACATGGTATTGTACTATTCAGATGCTTCACTGTGATGACAGAAAATTATATTGTCATTACAAAGGTAGAGACTCTTTCACCTCTCTTCAATGGTAGATCAGGCAGACACAATATACACACACATATGTATACGTGGCTGTGTGTGCAAATGTGTACATAGAAATTTTAAGTGGAACTTAATTAAACATTTATTTAGATCTTATTAAGACAATTATAAAGCTCAATTCATACTAGCTAAAGGCTGATGATAAAATCTGACATTCTTGACACATTTCTTGGTGAAATAAAGCAATTTAATGGTCAGTAGAAAAATGTTAAAATCCACCTGTACCATATGCAAACTTTTAGAGATTTAATGCTGTAATTTGATAAGAAACCTGGGTTGGAATTTTAAAGAAACAGTAAAAGAATAAGAGTGTCATTTAGGAGAAGAAACACATCACCCCTTCTCTAAGATGTGGTAAAGTGTCAGTTCTAAAGAGGTAATTATAAGACTTCAGCAGGGATTAGGAGCTATTTCTCAAGCCACAATTTAAACAATTCCCCCCTGCAACATTAAGATTATTTTTTGATGAATATAAAGTAAAACAGAAATCAATAGCTAAACAAATGGGTATTACAGGCAGCCACAGATGTTCTTTACATTACACAAGGTTAAGTTTTTTTTTTAATTTAAACCACCTAATCCAAGTTCTAACAAATGACTAATGACAAAATGTTTTACGTACCTCCAACAAAAAGATCAATTCCTCCAGCTTCTTTTATTTTCTTTTCAAATGCATCACATTCTGCTTGCAAATCTGTAGCATTCCCATCAAGGATATGAGCATTATTAGGATCTATATCAATATGCTTAAAAAAGTTATTCCACATATAAGAATGGTAGCTTTCAGGATGATTTCTGGGAAGTCCTAAACACAAAGTTAATGAATAAAAATATAACTATTTTCAGAAATAAATCTAAAGTTGACTTTTCTGATTAAGCCACAAATGCTATTTATATAATCTTTCTATGCCATATTCAATTTAAAAGCATTTTTATATGGAATAAATGCATATTATGTCAGGCATTATTTTAACCACTGTAAATGTATGTATTAACTCAATCAATGTTTACAACATCTGTGGAAATACTACTATCAATCTCACTTTATAGATGAACAGAAACACTGAAAAGCTAAGTCACTCTCCCAGGGTGAGGGAGCTCATGGAGGGGCTGGAACATAGAAGTCTAGTTCGTGTGCATTTAATCACTATATTCCACTTCTCAAATATAAAATTTAACTAGTAAGACTGATTTATGTCTTAAATTCAATATAAATTAAGTAGCTGCTGCTGTTAAGTCGCTGCGGTCCTGTCCGACTCTGCGATCCCTTAGACGGCAGTCCGTTAGGTTCCTCCGTCTCTGGGATTCTCCAGGCAAGAATGCTGGAGTGGGTTGCCATTTCCTTCTCCAATGCATACATGCATGCTAAGTTGCTTCAGTCATGTCCGACTCTATGTGACACTACGGACAGCAGCCCACCAGGCTCCTACGTCCACAGGATTCCCCAGGGAAGAATACTGGAGTGACTTGCCATTTCCTTCTCCAAATTAAGTGGCTACACAACTGAAATCTTTGTCCATTTTCTCTTCTGTTATTTCTATTTGCCTGCAAGGTATACTTAACTACGACGGTTCTTTGGCAATCATGCTACTGTTAAAAATAAACACCTATAAAATGTAAATGTTAACACAGAGTTCATATGTTTCCAGTTCAGCAAGTTGTGCTTAGTTGCTCAGTCATGTCCGACTTTTTGTGACCCCATGAACTGTAGCCTGCCAGGCTCCTTCTCTATGGGATTCTTCAGGCAAGAATACTGGAGTGGGTTGCTATTTCCTTCTCCAGGGGATCTTCCCAACCCAGGGATCAAACCATCATCTCCTGTGTCTCCTGCACTGTTGGCAGATTCTTTACCTGCTGAGCCATCAAGGAAGCACAAGCAAGTTAGCAATCAATAAATTATAAAAGCTTCAAGGCTACAAATATAAATAGCCTTATATTTGAAAAAATTTTACTAATTACTTTACATATATATTAATTACTTTATCCCCACACTGGTTTTAACTTTGTTTTGAGGGAAAAAGAAAAAGAATGAGAAACGTCAATGAATCGGCTCAAAGTTGATGGAGCCAGGACTGGTAAGTAGCAGCTGAAGATGAGGGAAGAGCTTCTAATTTCCAGTCCCACAGTCCTTCAACTGTGTCATGCTGTCATTACATAAATATAGACATTTTTACATAAGCTTCCAACCCCACTACAAGGTGATACATTACACTCTAGAAATATATTCATTCAAAACAATTTTAAATAATATGTTAATATTCTCAAAATATATTCAATTTAAAATACAACATGTCCAAACAATATATTCAAACAATATAGCTTACCTACATATTCATCCATGTTAAAGGTCTTCACATATTTAAAAGAAAGGTCTCCATTCTTGTGATATTCTATAAGTTTTTTATAACATCCTAAAGGTGTACTCCCTAAAACAGATAAAGATTCCATTTTCTAACAGTCTAATTTTTAAAAAAGTGTATATTAACTTTATTCTCATCTTAATGGTATTTTATACATATTAGGCAAATGATTATTAATTTAAATACATATTCAATTAATGAATATATGTTGAACTAGTCTCTTTACAAGATACCCTAAAATTTTAGGAAATCAGAATTTGCTGAATAAAGCTGAGAACCTGTCAGCTTAAATTACAGCTTGGAAAATTCTTATATTGTTGGCTATCTGGAATTAATGGTGTATATTTCAAGACTAGAAACTTCTAGAAAGCACACATTTGAATTAAAAGAAAAATAAACATCCCACTGATAGAGAAAAAATCTTTATCTAGGGAGGGATTTATAGCACAAATGATATGTAAATAGGTCAAGTGTTGACCATTTAATGAAATCAAAGGGGAAAACAGAGCTGAGTTTAAATATTGCCTCTACTTTCAAAATAGAAAGTGGCAAGGATTGAGTGAGGAACCTTATCCTTTTTTAACTAGAATTCCTGCTTCTCATTTTGTGTTACTGTCAACAAATATCAGCTAAAATGTATAAAGTAAAATGGTTTCTAGGAAATGGGATCTTGGCTTTGGATACTTCATCTGAGCTCTTAATGTTATTGTTTTATAAATGTGATTCTTTCTTATGTTTTACAAAATTAAGATCTGATTGACAAGAGCTCCATGAAATGACACAATAAAGATAAGTGAATTCAGCACCTTGCGCATGTTTTTCAAAATTGCTTCATTTTTTTAAACTACAAATTCGAAGACTAAATTGACTGCATTCTTATAACATTCTTACAACAAACAACCTGGCCCACACAATCCTGGTCAGAGTACTGGATTTTTAAGCTACCTACCATCACAAAATAAAACACAGACACATAAAGTTTCTATTCAAGAAGCAGGGAGAAGTATGGCAGAACTGAACAGCATCTGGCAAAACAAAACAAACAACCAAAAAACAACAACCACCACCACAAATACAGAAGAAATCTGGAGTAGTAAAAAAAACTGCCTCTCACTTAAGATGATAGGATAATAGAAGTAGCTAAATATCACACAGACAGGTTCAGAGAACAGAAGACTAATAGGTTTTCTTAAAGTTAAAACAACAAATTGTTTTAAATTGTCATTAATGATTTAAAATTTATGTTGTCAACTTTCTAATTCCTTATCAAAGGACTACAGCCCACTAACATGAGACCAGGATAAAAGATGGACAAGTATACTTCTCTTTCTTCCTTTCTAGGAATATAACAAATTTTCTGTGTCTATCTTTTGATGTCAAGAGAAGAGTTATAGGACTCCCTCCATAATTTAAGAGCATATGAAGAAAAATGTAAGAAGTTGTCACAATAGTGATGACAAAAATACATTCATTTTCTACTTTTTAATCAAAGTGGCTGAATAGAAAAAAACAATGAAAGATATGATACAGGGTAAACTGGCAAAATAAACTTGATTTTAATATATTTGCTTTGCAATACTCATTTACTAACATAATTATTTCAGTAAGTGTTTACTATGTTTCAGATAAAACAAAGATTAGGACTCTTTCTACCATAGAAGAACTCACAAGATATGGATAGACAAGTACTAAATAACCATAACAGAAGGAAAAATATTATAAAATAAACTATAAGAGATCTGGAGAAGCATAACAAATCAAAGGAGGAAAGACTACAGTCTTGGTTGTTGAAAGGAGGATCAAAAACGGCATTTCAACGGAGTCTTTGAAGAAGAGGTGAAATTCCCACAAAGAACAGGGTAAGTCTTGACTGAAAACAGAAAAAAGCTGGGGGAGAAGGTTCAGAGATGACATCTGTATGCCTACCATGTGCTAGATGCTATGCTGGTGTTTCACATGTGAGCTAATGTAAGTCTCACAAGTCTGGGAAACTGGCATCATGCTTCCCATTTTGAAAGTGAAAGAACTGAGTCAAAAAAATGAAGGAATGTGTGAAATATCACACACATGGTAGTGAAGTCAGAGATTTAAGAGATTCTGCCTGGTTCTGGAGCTCACAAAGTTTTTATTACACAGCACATTAGCAACACTAGTGAAAGGAAAGCCAGCAAGACAGGCCTGTTCTTGCAACTACAAGCAGTCTAACTTGCCTGCCATGATTCAGTGTAAGGGAATGGTGGGAGTTAAATCTGGGAGGCAGCTCAGACCCACAGCATGCAGGCCCTTAAATGTCATGCTCGTCAACATCACTTCAATAAATACGTATTGAAGAGATAGTCCCCAGAACTGTGCTTGACTGTACTTGTATGGGTGTGCATGCACAGTTGTGCCCGACTCTGTGACCCCATGGGTTGTAGGCTGCCAGGCTGCTCTGTCCATGGCATTTTCCAGGCAAGAATACTGGAGTGGGCTGCCATTTCCTACTCCAGGGGATCTTCTCCACCAAGGAATCAAATCCGAGTCTTCTGTGTCTCTTGCATTGGCAGACAGAGATTCTTTACCCCTGTGCCACCTGGGAAGCCCCAGAATTGTGCTTGGTGCAGCATAATTATAATATAGCATGTTATTTACAATTACAGAAATGTATGTTCACATTTCAAAAGCACAGGAGTGAGGATGGGGCATGATTAACACCGTCAATGGTCAATGAAGGAGAAAAGAGAAAAATGTCAACAGAAGTTTTTCAGAGATCAACCCTTGGCAGGTATATTACTAAGCAGTTACCCTCTCCAAAATAAAGCAAAAGGGTTGTATATTTAAATACACACAAAAAATGTTTAGCATTGCTAGTGTTTATGACTCTGAAGTCTTTCTGTCCCCACACTCAAATTACTGTTTATTGCTTCACAATTAACACAGAGTGATTAAGGCAGCTAGTCTGAGCATGGCCTAGGTACATACAAGGCAAACTGATACAGAGGTCTTGTTCACTGCAGCTCACATATCAAAACTGTGGGTGTTAAAGGGCCCACTTCCAGCGTACACACACAAAAAAATCGCTCTTTGCCATTTTCACCAAGAACTACTTCCATGGACCAAAAAACAAAATAACAAACAAAAATAACAACTTGGTGAGTCAGAGTACCTTTCATGGAAATTATGCAAGTGAAAAAAATTATGATTGTAGCTTTTATGGGTTGATATGTATGGGGGAAGGAGAAAAAGGAGAAAATACTGTTTAAATAAAACACATTTAAGAAAATCTTAAAGTTATATAGTGTTTACAGTATATAAAGGACTTGCTCTCATATGAGCTGAAAAACAACACTGTAAGCTATTAATTTCCTTACTTTCGTTAGGTAAGGAAAACAAAAATTAGGGTGTAGAATAAATGCCCTGCAGTCATCAAAACAATAACAGCTCTCATCCCAGAACCAATACTCTTTTCTATGGAAGTCAAAACATCAAATAAAAGTACCATGGTATCAGTGACACTACTTGGTTATTTTTAAAGAAAAAACCTTAACAGAAAACTAAATCCAGCAAAATATATAATTAATGCTTATGTTCCTTCTGTCATGAAGACACACATCAGTCTTCAATTTTTCACTTATATTTTTATTAAAAAAAAAAGAAAAGAATCACAGAAATAGCAAAGAGCTAATAAGATGATATGGAGAAGGAAATGGCAATCCACTCCAGTACTCCTGCCTGGAAAATTCCATGGATGGGGGAGCCTGGTAGGCTACAGTCCACGGGGTCGCAAAGAGTCGGACACGACTGAGGGACTTCACTTTCTTTCTTCCATAGTTCCCTTTTGGAGAAGGAAATGGCAACCCACTCCAGTGTCCCTGCCTGGAGAATCCCATGAACAGAGGGGCCTGGTGGGCTACAGTCTATGGGGTTGCAACGGACAGATTAAGCAACTAACACACACACATACACAATAAGATGATACGAGGTAAAATTAAGAGGCAACAGTACATACTTTAGGTACCCCTTAATGATCAATGAGAAAGCTAATCTCCCAAGAAATTTCCCGAATTGTGAAAGCAACCCCTCTAAATACAAACAAACAACTACTAGGAAAAAGGGACAAAAAAATATCATGACCCTTACTTGAGCTATATTTCTGTATTTCCTTTTGCATTCTGGAGTGGTAGATGAGTCAGAATTTTAACCAAGAAAATAGTAATGGAATTTAGATACTAGATATGGAGAATCTATATCTATATATTTGACTTTATATGCTAATATGTTAAATCAGTGATATGACAAGAAATAAAAAGGAAACCAAGGAAAATCCTTCAATCTCAGAACCTTGAGTATCTAACATGGAAAAAATGGTATATTACCTGTTGGCAAACCCAGTGTAAAATATCTGTCTTGTCCAGGTCTGAACTGAATGATCCGATTACAGATGTATTTGGCTGCCCATTCACTAGCCAAGTCATAGTTATCAAGAATTACAAGCCTCATTATGGTGACGCACAGCTTCCAGGACAAGTTCAAACCTGAGAAAATTTCATTGTAGAGCACTTTAAGTAATTAGCAGATAGTCAAACAGAAGCATAATACACTGATGGCTCTAAAAAGGATATTACTTAAGAAAGACATGCATGTATACAAATACAATCTGTACTTTTAAAACAGCAGTAATAGCTGCTCTCTACTGAACAGACTTCAGGTGCTGGGCAGTGGGCTAAGTCAATTAAGTACAAATATTAATCCTTACGACAAGCTTCTAAGGTAAATACAATGTCCAGTTTCAGATGAGTAAAGGGACTGACACAATTTAAGTTCACATACTTGTTACGTGACAAAGTCAAAATTTTTATCAAGGCAAATTTACTATAAAGACATCACACTGCATTGTCTCCAGAGGGATACTATATAAAGCAACATAAAACAAATCTAAAGGCAAACAAAGCAGCACTCATTTATTGATTGCAAGTTAATGGCAGTAATGATTACTCGGCACCTTATGCGTTACTTACTAAAATCCAGAACTCTCCCTATGAATGATGTAATAACCAAACCTCTCTTCTGGTAAATAATGTTTTTATAAAAGTAACACCTGCACTTTAAAATATTTCAATCAATATAGAAAGGTACAAAGAATTTGACAAAAAAAAAAAAAAAAAGACCCAAATCCTGCCATGTCGAAATAAAGTTCATTACTATTAGGTATACATCATTCCATACATCTATATAATGCACATATACAAATGGAATGTATAGAAATTTCTAACCATGGTATCATACTAGACATTCTATTTTTAACAAAAAGCACTTAATTTTCTGCCTTCAACAAAAGCAAAACAAAATAAAGTGAACTAAAAAAACTGCAGATCTCCAGGCAAAATAATTCTTCACAAAAAGCAATTTCAGTTCCTAAAAGAATATTATAAGGTTAAGAAAAAATATTATACAAATATTAAGAGAGAGGAGTCACTTTAAAACTGTATGATTCCATTTTGGACAACATAGCTTGACCTGCTACCATGAAATACGTGAAAATTGCTTTCTTCTACTTCTGCCCACCCCCTGATTTCTGTAAGATGGGTTATTTTTATATTGTCTAGACTTATAACATTTACACTGTGCTTTACAACCATAATATCCAGATTTTAAGTCTTAGTTTTGTATTTAAATGGATGTTACACCAATTCTTTCACAAACTGCTTCAGCAGTCCTGAATTCTGAATTCAAACTTTATATACAGTAGTAAATCAAATTCTTTACATTGATGGGAATAGGAGGTCTTATAATAATGAATACACTGAATCTAAATATGTCCTTAGGAACATAGGATTGAGAAATCTGGCATAACAAAAACTTACGATCGCCATGATCTAGAATTCTGGCACAGTAACGAGATAAACAACATTTACAAACAATAATTCACACAGTAAGTCCAACAAATGGACTTAATTCAGTCCAGGAAATGGACTTGGCCTCTATTTAAACTCATTAATAACCTAGTGGCAGAAACTACTTCAAAGTTACACCAAGGAATCAGAAACATTTCCAAGCTGTTTTCACCATCAAGAAATAAAATTATTTCTAGGAAGAATATTCAGCAAAATGACTACTGATAAAAAGAGAAAAAAACAACCTATAAGGTGAGGAGGAGGAAACGTCATGAGAGTTTTGGGGGCATTCTATTTCTTTTCTCAGTTCAACACACTTGTGAGGGAGGGCCTATTAAATACTAAGCACTAAGCTCTGTAGACACATAAATGACTAAGATAAAGATCCTACTATCAAAGGGCTTAGACTCACTTAATAGTCTCTGGTGTATTATAAGAACTTATCATTCTCATTCTTCAGATATAGAAAACTGCAACTCAGAAGTTTATTACTGAAGTTATAAAGCTATTAAGTGGTGGAGGGTCTATCCGACTGAAAGACACGTGCTCTGCAAGTGTCTTATAAGGAAGAATCACTTAGGATCCCTGTTAGAAAGATTCCCAGGACCTTTCCCTGGACATAGTGTTGCAAAAGATCTGGAACGGGATCCAGGGAATCTGCACTTACACAAATATCACAGGTGATTCTCACAATCAGGATAAATTTGGAAAAGAACATCATACACGATGACTTCATTGTACAGAGGTTCAAGTAAGCCCTTCAGACCAAGTACATTGTTTCCTTAAACTCTTCCGTGTGCCCAAAGTTCACTTCCAAAAGTCCCAAATGAATCACCTGAGAAAAGTTGAATGTTTTTGCCACATGTGTTCAGATTTTTAAATGTGTCTTTCCCCAGTTTTCGCCAATCCTCAGAGATCCAAACGGATGCGGTCCTCGACCATCCTCTAGCATCTTGACTCTACAGCACTCAGAAAATGACACAGCACCCCCTCTGTCCTCATCTTTCTCAGGTGCTGATTCACTTTGGGTGTGCATCCCTTCGACAAAGAGCTGACAAACACAAACCTCAGAACTTTAATACTGGGTGGGAACTCCTGCACAACTTGGGTTACACAGCTATTTTATTAGTATCTATACTAGAATCTGGAATCTAAGCTTCCAGAATCCCTGCTATGCGTTTTTCCTCTACCACACACTACACCTGACCTCAGAGAACCTCTGAAGCCCGCCCGGCTTGGAAGGAGGCCCTCTGGGATCGGGGGGTCCAGTCCCGACGAGGGGCCAGAAAAAGCAGCGAAGGCTGTGGTCTCCGCCCCGGAAGGCGAAGGCTGTAAACCCAACCTCACCTGCCCGGCTGCTGGGCCCATCACTCCGCAAACCATAATGAATGCAAATGAGGATGACTATCGCGCAATTGTAACAAGTGTCAGGAGAAGGCCCCCAGGGAGGCCCCCTCCCGGAGGCTCAGTTCCGAAGAGGACAACCATAAGTTAGAGGGAGACAAGGCTAAGGAACACTACGGCCCTCGCCTCGAGGCTCCCGGGAACCCCATCCGCCCGGCGTCCCCGTCTCCGCATACAGCCCACCGGTGGAGGCAACGACCAGGCAGGTCCCCGCCCGACTCCCTTCTTGGTCCTTCCCCGTGGTTTCACCTGCTGACCCACTGGCTCTTCCGACGCTGGAACAGCTAGAACAACCAACACCCAGCAACCCGGAGCGACCCCAGCCGGCGCGTGTAGCGCGGAGCCTCAGGACCCGGATGTAAACCCAAGCGCACAGGAGACCGCGGCGCGTCCCGCGAATCCTGCGCATGCGCGCGCCTCAGGCTTGCTAGGGATGTGCCGAATAGAGGTCCTTGTGAGTTGCGCCAGACAGGAAGCCTTTGCTTACGTGAGTCTCCAGTTCCTGCAGCATCGCTTAGACGGTGCTCATTTATTTCACCTTTCAAGGGTTGACTGGCAGTAGGTTCTTTGGGTTTATGAGATTTAGCACATAGGACTGCAGTGCTCATGCATAAGCATTTATAGTAAATAGCAGTATGAATTCATGTCTCTCTTACCCCAGGCTATTGAGTGTGTACTCTACAAGCACAGTGACATCTAAGCGCTTGTTATCAATAAGCTCATCAAAGTTAAATTGGATATGCTGCAGAAAGGCAAGCCTTGGAGCGGCTCAGTACGCCTAAACTTCCAAAGGAGACTGATGAAGTACAAACTTGTGTTAAGTTTCTAGTAAAGGGGTAGAGGAAGCAGAATCTGATTTGAGCTCATTATCGTAGATCTTTGTTCATAAGGGGAATGGAAGGAAGCGGGGCTGGGAAAGTTATTGTTAAGAAAGCAACACTCAAAAGAAAGGTCCTGTGGCTTCACTAGGACCCATTGGAAACAGTGCTTAGAGTTGTGTTAGGAACTAAAATCTGATTACCATTATCAGCATGGGGTGACAGGCAGACTCAAGTTTCCTTGAACGCTGCAAAGTTAAGACAAATGTTCCCAGATTCCTTTTCTGAACTTCTGCACCTGAGCTGTGAATCCAACCTGCACCTCTGGGTCAAATGAATCCCTCTGGCTCACATTTTTAAGGCAAGAGTGGTGGTGGTGGTTTAGTCTCTAAGTCCTGTCCAGCTCTCTGCGATTCCATGGACTGTTGCCTGCCAGGCTCCTCTGTCCAAGCAATTTTTCCAGACACGAATGCTGGAGCAGGTTGTGATTTACTGCTTCAGGGGATCTTCTCTCAGGGATTGAACTTGGGTCTCCTCCATTGCAGGTGGATTGTTTCCCTACTGAGCCACCAGGGCAAAGAGTAGATTGTTCTGTTCTCAGATATAACTTCAAATAGCAAAATTCCTCACAAACATATACTAAGGGACAAGGATTTTTAGCACTATAGTCTTGAGTTAGCTTACAAAAGCTGTTGTTAACACCTCCCCAATATTATAATTTATCATCTAACAAAAATCAATTTGTAGCCAGTGTAGTAAAAAAAAAAAAAAAAAAGACCTGCAAATAATAAAAAGAGTCTTGCAGAAAATATTATTGGAGCATAAACGAGTAATTGTGAAATTTATTCTTTCTCAGTGGTTTTACTTCTTCATGCTTTCTAACACTAGAAAAAAGTTCTGTCTCTGCTATTAGTGCTTGACAATCATTACTTCTGCTTTGATTGCACAATCATATCCTGTCTTCCTTTTCAAGTACGTGTTTCTCACCTCTTGCAAGGCATATGCGATTTTATTGTATAAGATTAAAACAATGTTACTGCCATTAAAAGCAAAATATGTAAAACTAAACAGAGAAATTGTTTTGGCAAAGACAGGAACATTTGTCCATTCAATAAATATTTACTGATTATGTGGTTTTGTGCCAGACACCAGCATGAGAGACAGACATACAGTCCTTGCTTTTTGTGAACTAAGAGCCTTGTGGGGATACAGACATCACCCAGCAAATCCTAATAAGGGAAACTAGTCTGAGAGTACTGAGTAGCCATGGGACTTTAATGGAGACGTTCCTTTGTGTTTGGGGACAACTTGGTCACAGAAAGGACCTGTGCCTTGTCCTCCAAATAAAGCCCCAGACAATGACAATAGAAAGGTACCCTGAACCAAGGTTTAGGATGAAAAGTTTGGTAGGAAAGTTCTCACAGGTTGTCACTCAGCAAAAGTGACAGACTTAACAGTGGCATAGGAGCAGACTATAAAGGTGACTATGTGGGTGACAGGAAAAAATGCCTGATGACAGCCCTGGTCTACTCCAGGTTACAGAAAGACGCATCAGACAGCAGTCATCTTGTGGTCGTGAGTAGCTGACATGGACCTGAAATAGGGATTCAACATGTACCAATGGAGGGCAATGGACAAAAGCTGTTTTGGCAGACACCAATTGGGATATATACTTTAGACAAAAACACACAGGAAGAGATGCCTATCCATTGCAGTTGGTGTCAGAGAAGAGAAAATAGCCCCAGAACAGATGCATTTATGGACGTAGACACCAGGAGTCTCCCCACCTTAGATGTCATCTTGAGTCAAAGGTGGGGAAGATGGATATTCCAAAGTGATAGAATTTACACTTAAAATATCTAAACAAGGAAACACTAAAACAATTAAATGAACCTGAAAATAACTTTTAAGTTGCCTGGTCTCATGAGAATGGGACTGAGGGAAAGTTTAAGGTAAAAGTTATTTAACACTTTGAAACTGTATATTATATAGATATATCACAGAAAAATAAGAAATGGCACATTGGAATTTATGGCCTATGAAATTTTTTATATTCTAAGGAATGTTTTAGCAATGTGTACCCTGATCAGATTTGTATGTAAAACAGCAGTCACCCTGTATGCCTGTAAAGAACAGATTGAAGTTGGGTCAGAAATAGATCAGCGAAATCTGGATTTTTCCAGGAAGCATACAGAAAAGGACCCTATAATCTCAGAAAATAATTTGTACAAAGGTCTTCAGGCAGGAAAGTAAAAGGCATGCATATGGAATTCTGAATAACTTCTATGTAGCTGAGAGTAGGATGTATTTCAAACATGAGAGAAAAATGAATCCGGAAAGAGAGATGGAGGACAAATGAAGTACCCTGTAGGCTATGCATGGAAATTGGACTTCGTATTGTAAGCAGTGGAGAACAACTTAAGCTTTATGAAATGTAACAGGAGACTAGAATATTGTGTGTTAGGAAGAAGGAAGTAGAATGGGTGGGGATTCTATTTTAGTCATAAAAATCCAGATACAAAAAAGACTCTAGGCTCATTTTGTATTTTCTTTGCCCCAGCACTGGTACTAGGCATTTCACTAATGACCGATAATTTTTAGTTTTAGTTTGTTTTGCTATTTTATCAAGAATATAATACTTGCCAAACACTACCTGAATCTATTAAAATGACAGTTTGGTTTACCAGTTTACTCGGCTAGTGAATTATGGTGATTGATTTTTTTAATGTTAAATATACTATGCATTGCTGAGATAAACTTGACCAGGCATGGTTTTTCTTGGTCATGGTTATGGAAGCAACTAAATTTTTAGCTGTAAAGATTGTTTTAACAAATGCTTCTTTCCCTACGAAAGGTCAGTTGCTCAGTCCTGTCTGACTCTGTGAGACCCCATAGACTTTAGTACACCAGACCACATCAACTCCTGGGGTTTACTCAAACTCATGTCCATTAAGTCGATGCCATCCAACCATCTTATCCTCTGTAATCCCCTTCTCCTCCTGCCTTCAATTTTTCTCAGCATCAGGGTCTTTTCAAATGAGTCAGTTCTTTGCATCAGGTGGCCAAAGTATTGGAGTTTCAGCTTCAGCGTCAGTCCTTCCAATGAATATTCAGGACTTCCTTTAGGATGGACTAGTTGGAACTCCTTGCAGTCCAAGGGACTCTCAAGAGTCTTCTCCAACACCACAGTTCAAAAGCACCAATTCTTCGGGGCTCAGCTTTCATTATAGTCCAACTCTCACATCCAAACATGACTACTGGAAAAACCATAGCTTTGACTAGACGCACCTTTGTTGGCAAAGTAATGTCTCTGCTTTTTAATATGCTATCTAGGTTGGTCATAACTTTTCTTCCAAGGAGCAAGCATCTTTAATTTCATGCAGTCTCATCTGCCATGATTTTGGAGCCCAGAAAAATAAAGTCTGACCCTGTTTCCATTGTTTCCCCATCTATTTGCCATGAAGTGATGGGCCCAGATACCATGATCTTAGTTTTCTTAGTTTTAAGCCTTTTCCACTCTCCTCTTTCACTTTCATCAAGAGGCTCTTTAGTTCTTCTTCTCTTTCTGTGATAAGGGTGGTGTCATCTGCATATCTGAGGTTATTGGTATTTCTCCCAGCAATCTTGATTTCAGCTTGTGCTTCATCCAGCCCTGCATTTTGCATGATGTACTCTGCATATAAGTTAAAGAAGCAGGGTGACAGTATGCAACCCTGACGTACTCCTTTCCTGATTTGGAACTAGTCTGTTGTTTGATGTCTAGTTCTAACTGTTGCTTCTTGACCTGCATACAGATTTCTCAAGAGGCAGGTCAGGTGGTCTCGTATTCCCATCTCTTGAAGAATTCTCCACAGTTTATTGTGATCCACACAGTCAAAGGCTTTGGCATAGTCAATAAAGATGAAGTAGATGTTTTTCTGGAACTCTCTTGCTTTTTCAGTGATCCAGTGATGTCAACAATTTGATCTTTGGTTCCTCTGCGTTTTCTAAATTCAGCTTGAACATCTGGAAGTTCATGGTTCACATTCTGTTGAAGCCTGGCTTGCAGAATTTTTTTTTTTTTTGCTCCAAACCTCTTTTATTTTTTAAGTTTAATTAAAAAATTTTAACATCAAATGCATTTTTTGGGGGTATAGCTGATTAACAATGTTGTGATAGTTTTAGGTGAACAGCGAACCGATTCAGTCATACACATACATGTATCCATTCTCCCCCAAACCCGCCTCCCATCCAAGCTAGCACATAACATTGAGCAGAGTTACATGTTCTATACAATACGTTTTTGTTGGCTATCTGTTTTAAATATAGCGGTGTGTACCCGACCTTCCCAAAGTCCTTAACTATCCCTTCCCTGCAGCAATCACGAGTTCGTTTTCTGTGTCTATGAGTCTGTTTCTATTTTATAATTAGGTTCATCAGTATCATTTATTTTTATTTTTTAATTTTTTTTAATTTTTATTTTTACTTTATTTTACTTTACAATACTGTATTGGTTTTGCCATACATTGACATGAATCCACCATTGGTGTACATGAGTTCCCAAACATGAACCCCCCTCCCACCTCCCACCCCATTTCATCTCTCTGGATCATCCCCATGCACCAGCCCCAAGCATCCTGTATCCTGCATCGAACATAGACTTGCGATTCGTTTCTTACATGATAATATACATGTTTCAATGCCATTCTCCCAAATCATCCCACCCTCTCCCTCTCCCTCAGAGTCCAAAAGTCCACTCTACCCATCTGTGTCTCTTTTGCTGTCTCGCATACAGGGTCATCATTACCATCTTTCTAAATTCCATATATATGTGTTAGTATACTGTATTGGTGTTTTTCTTTCTGGCTTACTTCACTCTGTATAATCGGCTCCAGTTTCATCCATCTCATTAGAACTGATTCAAATGTATTCTTTTTAATGGCTGAGTAATATTCCATTGTGTATATGTACCACAGCTTTCTTATCCATTCATCTGCTGATGGACATCTAGGTTGTTTCCATGTCCTGGCTATTATAAACAGTGCTGTGATGAACATTGGGGTACATGTGTCTCTTTCAATTCTGGTTTCCTCGGTGTGTATGCCCAGCAGTGGGATTGCTGGGTCATAAGACAGTTCTATTTGCAATTTTTTAAGGAATCTCCACACTGTTCTCCATAGTGGCTGTACTAGTTTGCATTCCCACCAACAGTGCAAGAGGGTTCCCTTTTCTCCACACCCTCTCCAGCATTTATTGCTTGCAGACTTTTGGATCGCAGCCATTCTGACTGGTGTGAAGTGGTACCTCATTGTGGTCTTGATTTGCATTTCTCTAATAATGAGTGATGTTGAGCATCTTTTCATGTGTTTGTCTGGCTTGGAGAATTTTGAGCATTACTTTTCTAGCATGTGAGATGAGTGCAGTTATGCAGTAGTTTGAGCATTTTTTCACCTTTCTTTGGGATTGGAATGAAAACTGACCTTTTCCAGTCCTGTGGCCACTGCTGAGTTTTCCAGATTTGCTGGCATATTGAGTGCAGCAGTTTCACAGTAGCATCTTTTAGGATTTGAAATAGCTCAACTGGAATTCCATCACCTCCACTAGCTTTGTTCATAGTGATGCTTTCTACGGCCCACTTGAGTTTGCATTCCAAGATGTCTGGCTATAGGTGAGCAATCACACCATTGTGATCGTGAAGATCTTTTTTGCATAGTTCTTCTGTGTATTCTTGCCACCTCTTCTTAATATCTTCTACTTCTGTTAGGTCCATAACATTTCTGTCCTTTATCGAGCCCATCTTTGCATAAAATGTTTCCTTGGTATCTCTAATTTTCTTGAAGAGATCTCCAGTCTTTCCCATTCTATTGTTTTCCTCTATTTCTTTGCAGTGATCACTGAGGAAGGCTTTCTTATCTCTTCTTGCTGTTCTTTGGAACTCTGCATTCAGATGGGTATATCCTTCCTGTTCTTTGCCTTTTGCTTCTCTTCTTTTCACAGCAATTTGTAAGGCCTCCTAAGATAATCATTTTGCCTTTTGTCTTTGTTTTTCTGGAGGATGGTCTTGATTCCTGCCTCCTGTAAATGTCCCGAACCTCCATCCATAGTTCTTTAGGCACTCTGTCTATCAGATCTAATCCCTTGAATCTATTTGTCACTTCCACTGTATAATCATAAGGGATTTGATTTAGGTCATACCTGAATGTCTTAGAGGTTTTTTCCCTACTTCTTCAATTTAAGTCTGAATTTGGCAATAAGGATTTTATGATCTGAGCATGTCAGCTCTTGGACTTGTTTTTGCTGACTGTATAGAGCTTCTCCATCTTTGGCTACAAAGAATATAGTCAATCTGATTTTGGTATTGACCATCTGGTGATGTTCATGTGTAGAGTCTTCTCTTGTGTTGTTGGAAGAGGAGGTTTGCTATGACCAGTGCGTTCTCTTAGCAAACCTCTATTAGCCTTTGCCCTGCTTCATTCTGTGCTCCAAGGCCAAATTTGCCTGTTACTCCAGGTATTTCTTGACTTCCTACTTTTGCCTTCCAGTCCTATATAATGAAAAGGATATCTTTTTTGGGTGTTAGTTAAAGAAGGTCTTGTAGGTCTTCACTGAATTGTTCAACTTCAGCTTCTTCAGCATTACTAGTCGGGGCATAGACTTGGATTACTGTGGTATTGAATGGTTTGCCTTGGAAACAAACAAAGATCATTCCATTGTTTTTAAGATTGCATCCAAGCACTGCATTTTGGACTCTTTTGGTGACTGTGATGGCTACTCCATTTCTTCTAAGGGATTCTTGCCCACAGTATTAGATATAATGGTCATCTGAGTTAAATTCACCCATTCTAGTCCATTTTAGTTTGCTGATTTCTAAAATATCAGTGTTCACTTCTGCCATGTCCTGTTTGACCACTTCCAATTTGCCTTGATTCATGGACCTGACATTCCAGGTTCCTATGCAACATTGCTCTTTATAGCATTGGACTTTACTTCCGTCACCAGTCACATCTACAACTGGGTGGTGTTGTTGCTTTGACTCTGTCTCTTAATTCTTTCTGGAGTTATTTCTCCACTCATCTCCAGTAGCATATTGGGCACCTACCAACCTGGGGAGTTCATCTTTCAGTGTCCTATCTTTTTGCCTTTTCATACCCCCTGTTCATACCCAGGGGGTTTCATGAACCTCCCTGTTCATGGGGTTTTCAAGGCAAGAATACTGAATGGTTTGCCATTCCCTTCTCCAGTGGACCACGTTTGGGCTGAACTCTCCACCATGACCTGTGGTGGCTTTAGCACTAGGTAAAAACTCTGAGTTGGACAAAATAAAACAAGGCTTTTAGAGGCTTCTTCCAAGGTTCGTCTACCTTAAACAGAAAGTGAAAGCATTTGTCTCTCAGTCATGTGCAACTCTTTGGGATCCCATGGACTGTAGCCCTCCAGTCTCCTCTTTCAATGGACTTCTCCAGGCAAGAATACTGGAATGGGTTGCCATGACCTTCTCCAGGGGATCTTGTTTCAGGGATAGAACTCAGGTCTTCTGCATTGCAGGCAGATTCTTTACCTTCTGAGCCACCAGGGAAGTCCTTCCTTAAATAGATTAAATAATAATGGCTGTTCCTTGGGAATGAGATGTAAAAGTGGTTCAGTCCAATTTTTGCTCCATATAGTAATGGGAATGTAGGATTTTGTTTTTGTTTTTCCAAAGGCTGTCACTGATCTGAGAGCAGGGAATGGGATGAGGGTAAATTAAAACATGCAAAACTGACAGTTCTTCCTGATAGTCAGCTACCTTTCATAAAAAAAAGCCCTCCCCATGTTACTGAAAGTCTGTCACTAGTTTCCAAAGTTCTCAGAAAGTTGGTTTTGATGGTTTGTCAGTTTTCTTTTTGCTTATATGGAGGAGCAGAGTTTTCGATATATTTATCCTGCTATTTTTGCTGATATCCTCAGTTGATTTCTTTTTGAGTGAGCACTGTTAGTTTCTCTTACAAGGAATTTTAAATTTTATGTTGCCAAAATTATTGGCATAGCATTGATTGTAATATTACCTTGTTATCGCTGCATTCCATAGTGATTTCAGCTCCCTCATATCTGATACTGTAAATTATACCTTCATTTGTTTTTCTTTCTAATCACTGTGGTTAGATGTTTATTAGTTTAATTGATCTTTTCAAAGAACCAAATTTCGGGTTAATTGGGTTTTGCATTGCTTTCTTGTTTCTGTATCACTGATTTCTATTCTAATCTTTATTATTTCCATCTAATCTCTATAATTTCCCTAGGCCTACTCACTCAGGATTGAATCCCTCCCCCACCCCACCTTTTTCCCCCTAGTTTCTTTAGGTGGAAGCTGAGATCACTGTTTTGCAATCTTTGTTACTTTCTTATATAAACTTGTAGTTCTATGTATTTCCTTTCTTAAAACTGCTTTAGTGGCATCCCACAATTTTTTATATCTTTTTTCATTTTAATTCAGCAGAAAATTCTTTCTAATTTTTTTTGGTTTCTTTTTGGCCTATAGGTTATTTATAAGTATATTCTTATTTGCATATTTTTCAGAAGCTTTCTGTTTTTTATTTCCATTTTACTTCCTTTTAGATCAAAGAACATCCTTCCTTTGTATGACTTGATTCTTTTTAAATATGTTAAGACTTGTTTGTGGCCCAAAATATGGTATATATTTATGTGCACTTGAAAAAAATGGAATTTCTATTTTGGCCTAGATTGTCTATTAGATAAAGTTAGTTGATGGTATTCAAGTCTCATATCTTTACTGATTTTATGTTAATTATTTTATAAATTAATGAGATAGTAGTGTTGAAATTAGGCAATTATTGTGGCTTTGTGCATTTTTGTTGTCATTTTATCAATATTTGGTTGATGTCTTCTGGTGCTCTATTACGTACATAAACATTTAGGTTTGTTTCCTACTCATGATGAATTAATCATTTTATAATTATGAAAGGATCTTCTTTATCCTTAGTAATATTCATTGTTCTGCAGTCTTCTTTGATATTGATATCACCATTAGAACATTTTTGATTTGCATTTAAATGGAATAATTTTCTATTATTTTCCTCTTAGTTTATTCATGTTTTTTATGCTTAAAGTTGTTTTTGTTTTTGAAAGCAGATCTATTGGTGCATGATTGATATACAAAAATTGCATATATTTAATGTGTACAAGTTGATGAATTAGGGCATATGCATACACCTATGAAACCATCATCACAATCCAGGAAATAAAAATACCTATCACCTCCAAAAGTTTCCCTATGTTACCCCTGCCTTTAGTTAGCATGAGATCTATTCTCTTAACAAAAACTTTGAGTGCACGTACAGTATTGTTAATATAATAGGCACCATGTTACATAGTAAATCTCTGGAACTTAACTTCATATACATTGATAGCAAATCCCCATTTTTCCCTGCCCCTTGCCTCTGGCAACCAGCAGTCTATTATCTGCTTCTATGAGTTTGACTATTTTAGATACGTTGGGCTTCCCTGGTGGCTCAGGGGATTCTGCCTGCCAGTGCAGGAGTCGTGGGTTCAGTCCCTGGGGTCGGGAAGATCCCCTGGAAAAGGAAATGGCAACCCACTCCAGCATTCTTGCCTGGGAGATCTCATGGACAGAGAAGCCTGGTGGGCTATAGCCTCTGGGGTTGCAAAGAGTTGGACAAGGTTTAGCAACTAGACAGCAATTTTAGATGCCTCATATATGTAGAATCATGCATTATTTGTCCTTCTATGACTGACTTAATCCAAGTTAGCATAATGTGCTCCTGGTTCATTCATGTTGTTTCATTTGGCAGCATTTCCTTTATTTTAAGGTTCAGTGATATTTTACTGTATGTGTATAGCACATTTTTTAAATCCATTCATCTGTTGATAAACATTTGGATTGTTTCCATATGTTGGATATCGTGAATAGTGGTTCAGTGAACAAGGGAGTGCAGGTTTTTCTTAGAGATCTCCTGTCAGTTCTTTTGGATATATACCCAGGTGAGAGATTGCTGGCTCATACAGTAGTTATATTTTAATTTTTTGAGGACTTTTGATACTGTTTTACATAGTGGTTACACCATTTTATATTCATACAAGCAATGTCCAAGGTTTCCAGTTTCTCCACATTCTTACCAGTATTTGTTATCTTTTAGAGGGGAATTGAAGGGGATAATAGCCATCCTAACTGGTGCAACCAAATATCCATTGTGGTTTTGTTATGCATTTCCCTCTTGCTTAGTGGAGAGGGAAATGGCAACCCACTCCAGTATTCTTGCCTTGAGAATTCCATGGACAGAGGAGCCTGGTGGGCTACTTAGAGTCAATGGAGTCACAAAGAGTCTGACACAACTGAGCAACTGAGCATGCATGCTTGATTAGTGATGTTGAGCACCTTTTTATTTTGGTCATTTTTATCTCTTCTTTGGATAAATATCTATTCAAGTCCTTTACCAGTTATTTACTTACATTATTTGTTACTTTGGTATTGAGTTGTAGGTATTCTTATTATATTTTGGGTATTAGTCCCTTAAAAGGTATATGGTCTGCAAATATTTTCCCCCGTTCTGTAGCTTGCTTTTAATGTCAAATTGCTTATTTTTATTTTTGTTGTTGTTGTTGTTTTGCCTTTGCCTGTGATTGCTTTTGGTGTTATCTTCAAGATATCATGGCTAAAGCAACGTCAAGAATCTTCTCCTATATGTTTCTTCTAGTAGTTTTACAATTTCAGGTACTTTGTTCAAGTCTTCAATCTATTTTGAATTGATTTTGGGGTCCAATTTCATCATTTTACATGTGGAAATTGGCTTTCTTAACACCATTTATTGAAAAGACAGTTCTTTCTCCATTGTGTACTCTTGACTCCCTTGTCAAAGATCAGTTGACTACTTGGGCTTGGGTTTATTTCTGGGCTGTCTATTCTGTTCCATTGGCCTGTATGTCTATGCCAGTTCCATACTGTTTTAATTATTATGTTTTCACATTATATTTTGAAATTGAGAAGTATGATGCCTCAAGCTTTGTTGTTTTTCCTCCAGATTGCTTTTGCTATTTGGGGTCTCTCTGGCTTAATATGAATTTTAGGATTGTTTTTTCTATATATTATTAAAAATACCATTGAGATTTTGATGGGGATCACATTAAATCTGTAGATTGTTTTGGGCAGTATAGATGCTTTAACAAGTTTCCAATCCATTAACATGGGATTTATTTGCATGTTCTTTAATTTCTTTCATCTGTGTTTTGTAGCTTTCAATGTTTATATCTTTCATCTACTTGGTTAAGTTTATTCTTCAGTATTTTATCCTTTTTGGTACTATTGTGAATGGGATTGTTTTCTTAATTTCCCTATAAGGATAGGTCTTTGTTAGTGTAGTGAAATGCAACTGATTTTTGTATGTTGATTTGATTTAATTTTATATGTTGATTTTATGTCTTGCAATTGCAATGAATTCATTTATTCTAACAGTTTGTAGAGTCTTTAGATTGCATATAGGACTAGATTATCAGCAAATAACAGTAATTTACTTTTTTGTTGATATTCTCAGTGCATCTTTATTTATTTTTCTTACCTAATTACTCTCACTGGAACTTCTAATATTATGTTTAGAAGTGGTGAGAGTAGACATCCTTGCTTTGTTTATGATTTTAGGAAAAAAGCTATCAGTTTTTCACCATTTAGTATATTAGCTTTGGGTTTTGTTATATATGGTCTTTATTATATTGAGGTAGATTATTTCTGGCTTTCTGATGACTCAGCAGGTAAATTCTTTCTATACCTTTTTTGTTCAGAATTTTTTATCATGAAAAGGTGTTGAATTTTCTTAAATGTATTTTCTATATCTGCGATGATAATCATGTGATTATTATCCTTTATTCTGTTACTATAGTGTATTATGTTAATTAATTGGCATATGCTGCACCATCCTTGAATCTCAAGGATAAATTCACTTGGTCATGACATGATTTTTAATATGCTGTTGAATTCAGTTTAATAGTATTTTGTTGAGGTTTTTCTTGTATGTAGTTCATCAGGAATATTGACCTGGACTTTTTCGTTTTCTCTTATGTTTATTTGCACTCTAATATTTATTATTTCTTTCTTCTGCTGACTTTGGGCTTGGTTTATTCTTCTTTGTCTAGTTCTTTGAGATGTAAAGTTAGGTTGTTTATTTGAGCTCTTTTCTTTTTATAATGAGAGCGTTTATCATTATAAACTTCCTTCTTAAAGCTGATTTTTTTCCAACCTTTAAACTTTGTTATGTTGTATTTTCATTTATATTTGCTTCAATATATTTCATAATTTCCCTTTTTATTTATTGTTTGACCTAATTTTGATCTAGGAGTATTGTTTGATTTTTATGTATTTGTGAATTTCCTTCTGCTATAACTTCTAGTTTCATTCCATGCAGTCAGAAATGATATTTGATGTGATTTTAGTCCTCTTAAATTTGTTAAAATATATTTTGTGACCTAATAAAAATACAGGATATATTCCATCTCCAACACTATAGTTTTCACCTCCAAAAATTTGATTGGCGTTTTTTGGTTATATGTTTTTACTTAACACCTTCATTCTTTCCTTTAACATCTTGAGCATATAGAATATAGATAACTTTTTAATGTTCTTGTCTACTAAGCCTCTAATTTGTGTTATTTCTGGCTGTCTTTCAATTGATTGATTTTTCTCCTTATTATGGTTCATATTTTTCTGCTTATTTGCATTTCTGATAATTTTTAATTTATTTTCACATCATGTATTTTACCTTTTCGTGTGCTGGATACTATTATTTTCTAAAAATATTTGGGTTTTGTTCTGGGACATGGCTAAGCTACTGAGAGACAGTATGCCCTCTTGGGTCTTGCTTTTAATAAACTTAAAAATATTTTTTATTGGAGTAGATTTACAATTTTGTGTTGTTTTTAGGTATACAGCAAAGTGAATCTGTTACACATATACATATATCCACCCTTTTTAAGATTTTTTTCCTGTATAGGTCATTACAGATTACTGAGTAGAGTTCCTGTGCTATACAGTAGGTTCTTATTTTTTAGTCCTGATATTTAGACAAAATCAGGTCCAACCGTTTGTGACCCCATAGATTGCAGTATGCCAGGCTTCCCTGTCCTTCACTGTCTCCTGGAGTTTGCTAAAACTCAGGTCCATTGGGCTTCCCTTGTAGCTCAGTCAGTAAAGAATTTGCCTGCAGTGCAGGAGACCTGGGTTCGATCCCTGGGTTGGGAAGATCCCCTGGAGAAGGAAATGGTAACCCACTCTAGTATGCTTGCCTGGAAAATCTCATGGACAGAGGAACCTGGTGGATTGCAGTCCACGGGGTCGCAAAGAGTCGGGCATAACTGAGCGACTAACACGCAGCACAACACACAGGTCCATTGAGTCAGTGATGCCGTCCAACCATGTCATCCTCTGCTGTCTGCTTCTCCTCCTGCACTCAAAGGTTCTTATTAGTTATCTATTTTATATATAGTATTGTGTATATGTCAGTTTCAGTATCCCAATTTGTCCCACACCACCCCAGCCCCTGGTGACCATACATTTGTTTTCTGCATCTGAGACTTTACTGCTGTTTTTTAAAATATTCTTTTCCCATGTGGGCCATTATAGTGCATAAGTAGAGTTCCCTGAGGTTTATGGCAGGTTATTGTTAATTATCTATTTTACGTATATAGTAGTGTGTGTATGTCAGTCCCAGGCTCACAGTCTATCCCTCCCGCACTGATCCCCTAGATAACCTAAGTTTGTTTTCTGCACCTGTGACTCTATTTCTGTTTTGTAAATAAGTTGATTTTGTACCATTTTTTCAATTCTAAATATAAGTGATATCATATGATATTTGCCTTTCTTTGTCTGACTTACTTTAATCAATAAGACAATCTCTAGCTCCATCCATGTTGCTGAAAATAGCATTATCTCAGTCTTTTTATGGCTGAGTAATATTCCACCATGTTTGTGTATATATGTGTGTGTGTGTGTGTGTGTGTGTGTGTATACAAATACGCCACATTTTCTTTATCCACTCCTCTGTTTCTGTTAATGGACGTTTACTTTTCTTCCATGTCTGGGCTATTGTAAATAGTGCTGCAGTGAACAAAGGAGTACATATATTTTTTCAAATTATGGTTTTCTCCAAATACATGCCCAGGAGTGGGATTGCTGGATCATACAGTAATTCTATATTTAGTTTTTTTTAAGGTACCTCCATACTCTTCTCCATAATGATTGTACCACTTCAGCTTCCCACCAGTAGTGTAGGAGAATTTCCTTTTCTCCATACCCTCTCCAGCATTGTTTGTAGATTTTTTTAATGATGGAAATTCTGAAACATGTGAGGTGATACCTCACTGTGGTTTTAATTTGCATTTATCTTATAATTAGTGATGTTGAATATCTTTTCATGTGTTTTTTGGCTATCTGTATTCTTATTTGGAGAAATATCTATCTAGATCTTCTGCACATGTTTTGATTTTTTTTTCTTATATTGAGTTGCATTCAGTTCAGTTCAGTCACTCAGTCGTGTCTGACTCTTTGTGACTCCAGGGACTGCAGTATGCCAGGCTTCCCTGTCCATCACCAACTCCTGGAGCTTACTCAAACTCATGTCCATCGAATCAGTGATGTCATCCAACCATCTCATCCTCTGTCATCCACTTTTCCTCTTGCCTTCAATCTTTCCCAGCATCAGGGACTTTCCCAATGAGTCCATTTTTCGCAACAGGTAGCCAAAGTATTGGAGTTTCAGCTTCAGCATCAGTCCTTCCAATGAATATTCAGGACTGATATCCTTTAGGATGGACTGGTTGGATCTCCTTGCAGTCTAAGGGACTCTCAAGAGTCTTCTCCAACACCACAGTTCAAAAGCATGAATTCTTCAGCACTCAGCTTTCTTTATATTCCAAATCTTACATCCATACATGACTACTGGAAAAACCATAGCTTTGACTAGGAGGACATTTGTTGGCAAGGTAATGTCTCTGCTGTTTAATATGCTATCTAGATTGGTCATTGCTTTTCTTCCAAGGAACAAGTGTCTTTTAATTTCATGGCTGCAGTCACCATCTGCAGTGATTTTGGAGCCCAAACAAAGTCTCTTACTGTTTCCATTGTTTCCCCATCTGTTTGCCATGAAGTGATGGGACCAGATGCCATGATCTTAGTTTTCTGAATGTTGAGCTTTAAGCCAACTTTTTCACTCACCTCTTTCACTTTCATCAAGAGGCTGTTCAGTTCTTCTTTGCTTTCTGCCATGAGGGTGGTGTCATCTGCATATCTGAAGTTATTGATATTTCTCCCTGCAATCTTAATTCCAGCTTGTGCTTCATTCTGCCATTTCGCATGATGTACCCTGCATACAAGTTAAAGAAGCAGGGTGACAATATGCAGCCTTGACGTACTCCTTTCCTGATTTGCAACCAGTCTGTTGTTCCTTGTCCAGTTCTGACTGTTGCTTCTTGACCTGCATACAGATTTCTCAGGAGGCAGCTCAGGTGGTCTGGTATTCCCATCTCTTTAGGAATTTTCCACAGTTTATTGTGATCCACACAAAGGCTTTGGTGTAGTCAATAAAACAGAAGTAGATATTTTTCCGGAATTCTCTTGCCTTTTGATTGGCCAATGGATGTTGGCAATTTGATCTCTGGTTCCTCTGCCTTTTCTAAGTCCAGCTTGAACATATGAAAGTTAATGGTTCACATACTGTTGAAGCCTGGCTTAGAGAATTTTGAGCATTACTTTGCTAGCCTGTGAGATTAGTGCAACTGTACAGTAATTGGAGCATTCTTTGGCATTGCCTTTCTTTGGGATTGGAATGAAAACTGACCTTTTCCAGTCCTGTGGCTACTGCTGAGTTTTCCAGATTTGCTGGCATATTGAATGCAGCACTTTCACAGCATCATCTTTCAGGATCTGGAATGCCATCACCTCCACTAGCTTTGCATTAGCTGTTTGTGTATTTTGGAGATCAATCCCTTGTTGGTTGCTTCATTTGCAAATACTTTCTCAAATTCTGTGGGTTAGGCATGGGTCTTTTCATTTTATTTATGGTCTCCTTTGCTGTGCAAAAGTTTAACTAGGTCCCATTTGCTTATTTTTGTTTTTATCCTCATTACACTAAGAGGTGGATCAAAAAAGATCTTGCTGTGATTTATGTCAGAATGTTCTGATTATGTTTTCCTCTATGAGTTTTATGCTGTCTGGCCTTATGTTTAGGTGTTTAATCCATTATTATTTTTTATAATGTTAGGGAGTATTCTAATTTCATTTTCTTACATAGTCTGAGAAGATAAATGGGGGTTTTAACTTTTTAATGTGGGTTAGGTTTTCAGTCAGTTGGCTATAACGAAAGACTGGGAAATTTGAAGCTACCTTTGCATAGCAGGCTCTTTGTTTTAAATCAGATTTTAGGTTTATTAATGATTGCTTGGCATTTGATATACTTGAAGGAGGGGTTAAAGTCACCATGCATAAGACTAACTTTAATTGGAGGTTCCCAACTGCCAAACACTGAGCAAGAATAAGAGAATACTCTTAGAATAAAAATTAAAGGGGTTGGGCAATTGGTTAAATGAGAAATGCACAATGGTTATCACACTTAAACAACCTCCTGATACAGAGATATGGTGATTTAATGGTTAAGGGTGAAACAGTGATCTCTGTGTAAAAGATTAAAATGCTAGTATGGGTGATCATTGATTTAAATGTTTCATCGAAATCAAATTCTCCAGCATCTGCCTACTATGGTTTATATCGTATTTTATTTACTTTTATTATAGAAGGTTTCATTCTGCACCATGAGATTTCTCATCTGTCTGCAGCAATCACAGTCAAGTTGCTGTTTCTTGAAATTAAAACAACTTTTGTTTTGAAAACCACAAAAACTAAGCTGTATAATTTGAGAAACTTATGTAAGTTCCGAGATTTTCAGATTTCTTTAGATAAGAATCATAAAATTGCAGATGTAAGAATATATAATAAGATTTAGGGAATTTTAATTTTAATAACATAGACTAAAGCACTCTTGTCTATAATTTAATAGGGAAAATTGTCCTGGGATCATAAACTATGAATTTATAGCTTCAGAGGCTTCTCAATGACAACTAACACCAAGATTAAATAAGAGCTTTAGAATTTAACATCACAGAGTCATTGTATTGAGGTTATGTCTTTGTAAATAATAGCTATATAACTAAATCAGTGTATTATGAAATTGTTATCACTAGAAGTTAAGGAGAAATGTTTAGGTGTAAGATGAATCAGTGATTTAAGATTGTAGACTAAAGAAATTACTGGCAATATTTTTTTTAAGCTGATAAAACTAGTTGTACTATGTAATGAAATGCTTAATCTTCATACAGAGATTTTCAAATGGACTGTAAAATTTTATCATAATTAAAGTTCTAAATAATCTCCGTGAGGATAGGGACCTTATAAGTCTTGTCCACACAGGTGAACTCAGCACCCAGCCTAGCACCTGGCACATAGCAAGTGTATGCTGCTGCTAAGTCGCTTCAGTCGTGTCCGACTCTGTGCGACCCCATAGACGGCAGCCCACCAGGCTCCGCCGTCCCTGGGATTCTCCAGGCAAGAACACTGGAGTGGGTTGCCATTTCCTTCTCCAATGCATGAAAGTGAAAAGTGAAAGTGAAGTCGCTCGGTCATAGAGTTCCTTTTATTTCGATTTAAAGTTGGAGCTGCTATTCCTCGCTTAGACGCAAGAGGGCATGATTGAACCTGATATAGGAGAGGATGTGCTGATCCTCTTGAGAAATGGGTTTTGTTTTTTCCAGTTGTTCTCTATGGCATAGCAGGTCACTCTGGTTTTCACGGTGACTCAGATGGTAAAGAATTTGCCTACAATGCAGGAAACCTGGGTTCAATCCCTGGGTCAGGAAGATACTCTCGAGAAGGGAATGGCAACCCACTCCAGTATTCTTACCTGAGAATTCCGTGGAGAGAGGAGTCAGGTGGGGCTTCAGTCCATGGGGTCACAAAGAATCAGGCATGACTGAGCGATTCTCTCTCTTTTTCTCTCTCTCTCTCTCTCTCACACACACACACACAGAGGCGGATCTTCTATAGCATAGCAAGCTTTCACTATGGCTCAGCTGGTAATAATCCACCTGCATTGCAGGAGACACAGAAGATGTGGGTTCAATCCCTGGGATACCCTGGAGGAGGGAATGGCAACTGGATCCAATATTCTTGACTGAAAAATCCCATGGACAGAGAAGCCCAGCAGGCTGCAGTCCATGGGGCTGCAAAGAGTCCAGCACAACTGAGTGACTAAGTATGAGCATGAGTGACATAGAGAAAGGACTATTAAAAAGCTGAACTTTACTGAAATTTAAATTTACCACAATATAAAGCTTAATAGCCACTTCCATTCATAATGTTTGAGATATACCAGAGAACTGAAAAAGCAAACAGCAGAATAGAATGGTGTAAAATTTTAGGATTTTTAAAATATAGCAACATTTCCTCACAAACTTGGCCTGTGTCTCAGATCACTGCCATAGAAATCAGGCTTTTATTTGGATAGCTTATTCCTTATATTTCATTTTTGCCCACTTTTGTAAGTAGTGAACAGAAGCAGATTAGTGTAAGAAAATTAACCTTGATAAAGAAAATGTATTCTTCAGCCATATAAAGTTATTGCAAAATTCAGACTTAAATTGAACAAAGTATGGAAAATCATTAGACAATTCAGGTATGACCTAAATCAAATCCCTTATGATTATACAGTGGAAGTGACAAATAGATTCAAGGGATTAGATCTGATAGAGTGCCTGAAGAACTATGGCCAGAGGTTCTTGATATTGTACAGGAGGCAGTGATCAAGACTATCCCCAGGAAAAAGAAATGCAAAAAGGCAAAATGGTTGTCTGAGGAGGCCTTGCAAATAGCTGAGAAAAGAAGAGAAGCAAAAGGCAAAGGAAAAAAGGAAAGATATACCCATTTGAACACAGAGTTCCAAAGAATAGCAAGAAGAGATAAGAAAGCCTTTCTCAGTGATCAGTGCAAAGAAATAGAGGAAAACAATAGAATGAGAAAGACTAGAGATCTCTTTAACAAAATTAGATATACAAAAGGGAAAGTTTCATGCAAAGATGGGCACAATAAAGGGAAGAAATGATATGGACCTAACAGAAGCAGAAGATATTAAGAAGAGGTGAAAAGAATACACAGAAGAACTATAGAAAAAAGATCTTATGACCCAGATTACCATGATGGTATGATCACTCACCTAGAGCCAGACATCCTGTAATGAGAAGTCAAGTGGGCCTTAGGAAGCATCACTACGAACAAAGCTAGTGGAGGTGATGGAATTCCAGTTGAGCTATTTCAAATCCTAAAAGATGCTACTGTGAAAGTGCTGTACTCAATATGTCAGCAAATCTGGAAAACTCAGCAGTGGCCACAGGACTGGAAAAGGTCAGGTTTCATTCCAATCCCAAAGAAAGGCAATGCAAAGAATGCTCAAACTACTGCACAATTGCACTCATCTCACACACTAGTAAAGTAATGCTCAAAAGTCTCCAAGCCAGGCTTCAGCAATATGTGAACTATGAACTTCCAGATGTTCAAGCTGGTTTTAGAAAAGGCAGAGGAACCAGAGATCAAATTGCCAACATCTGATGGATCATTAAAAAACAAGAGAGTTCCAGAAAAACATCTATTTCTGCTTTATTGATTATGCTAAAACCTTTGATTGTGTGGATCACAACAAACTGTGGTAAATTCTGAAAGAGATGGGAATACCAGACCACCTGACCTGCCTCCTGAGAAATCGGTATGCAGGTCAAGAAGCAACAGTTAGAACTGCACATGGAACAACAAGCTGGTTTCAAATCAGGAAAGGAGTACGTCAAGCCTGCATATTGTCACTCTACTTCTTTAACTTATATGCAGGGTACATCATGTGAAATGCCAGAATGAAGCACAAGCTGGAATCAAGATTGCAGGGAGAAATATCAATAACTTCAGATATGCAGATGACACCACCCTTATGGCAGAAAGTGAAGAGGAACTCAAAAGCCTCTTGATGAAAGTGAAAGGGGAGAGTGAAAAAGTTGGCTTAAAGCTCAACATTCAGAAAACTAAGATCATGGCATCTGGTCCCATCACTTCATGGCAAGTAAATGGGGAAACAATGGGAACAGTAAGAGACTTTGTTTGGGCTCCAAAATCACTGCAGATGGTGACTGCTGCCATGAAATTAAAAAATGCTTGTTCCTTGGAAGAAAAGCTACGATCAATCTAGATAGCATATTAAAAAGCAGAGACATTACCTTGCCAACAAATGTCCTTCTAGTCAAAGCTAGTTTTTCCAGTAGTCATGTATGGATGTGAGAGTTGGGACTATAAAGAAAGCTGAGCTCTGAACAATTGATGCTTTTGAACTGTGGTGTTGGAGAAGACTCTTGAGAGTCCCTTAGACTGCAAGGAGATCCAACCAGTCCATCCTAAAGGATATCAGTCCTGAATATTCATTGTAAGGACTGATGTTCAAGCTGAAATTCCAATACTTTGGCCACCTGATGTGAAGAATGAACTCACTGGAAAAGTCCCTGATGCTGGGAAAGATTGAAGGTGGGAGGAGAAGGGGCTGACAGAGGATGAGATGGTTGGATGGCATCACTGACTTGATGTACATGAGTTTGAGTAAGCTCTAGGAGTTGGTGTTGGACGGGGAAGCCTGGTGTGCTGCAGTCCATGGGGTTGCAAAGAGTTGGATATGACTGAGCAACTGAACTGAACTGAATGACAAATAAGGTGTGGAATTTGAATAGTAGTCCCCAATATTTTATATGTTGGAAAGATGGAGGGCGTTTTATTGACCAGCCTAGACTTAATAGGTGACTGTGCTGGTTCTATGAAGATCAAGGCATAGACACTTCCTGAAAGTTGTATATTATAATTGTATAGCCATTATCAATAATATAGGCTTCCCTTGTGACTCAGATGGTAAAGCGTCTGCCTACAATGTGGGAGACCCAGGTTCGATCCCTGGGTCGGGAAGTTTTCCTGGAGAAGAAAATGGCAACCCACTCCAGTATTCTTGCCTGGAAAATCCCATGGATGGAGGAGTCCAGTAGGCTACAGTCCATGAGGTCGCAAAGAGTCGGACATGACTGAGTGACTTCACTTTATCAATAATAATTTTTCCATCTTACAGAGGAGAGCTTGCATGCCCTAATTAAAAAATAAAGAGTCTAACAGATAACTTAATACCCTAGAATCACTTGTCTATAACTAATTCCCTACATATTTATCTTCCCTGGCGGAGGTCACCGTTCCACGTTTGTGGCTGAAATTGATAGACATTCTTCAGCTTCTTATTTGATCTCCGGGAAGCATTTGGTGGCATTTGCCTCTCTTCTGTTTTAAAATATTACTGTCTCCTGTTTTCTTGATTACTTTCATGAACTTTCCTTTTCAGCCTGTCAATGGGTTTCTCTTTCAGAGCTTCCCTTTTTGGCCCTCTTCTCTAATCTCACTCTATCTAGACACCTTTGCTCTATGACTTTGGTTATATTGTCCCCAAAGTATATAATTCTAGCTTAGCTCTCAAACCTGAGCTCTGGGCTTTCCAATGAGAAATTCAAGTGTGTTCAAAGAGATCTAATCATTCCCTACCCCGAACCTATTCTTCTTGCACTGCTTTGTCTATGAATGACAATACCATCTGTGCAGTGATCCAAGCCAGGTGTCTAAGCAATCATTTCGTGTTCTTCCTTTTCAGCTTCCATATCTAATCAGACACTCTGAGAGATACTATTGGTTGTCTGTCCAGCAGCCAATTCCAACCCTCTCTTCACTATTGTTATAACCTACCTCCCACTACAGAGGCTGAAAGGGCCAGATTTTCTCTCAGCTTTCCTTGCACTCAAGGCATGGGCATTTCCCCCTATCTGATTAATGGGATTATTTGTTAAAAAGCAAAGACATCACTTTGCCGACAAAGGTCTGTATAGTCAAGGCTATAGTCTTTCCAGTAGTCACATATGTTTGTGAGAGCTGGACTATAAAGAAGGCAGAGTGCTGAAGAATTGATGCTTTTGAACTGTGGTGCTGGAGAAGACTCTTGAGAGTCCCTTGGACTGCAAGGAGATCCAACCAGTCAATCTTAAAGAAACTCAACCCTGAAAACTCATTGGGAGGACTGATGCTGAAACTGAAGCTCTAATACTTCGGCTACCTGTTGTGAAGAGCTGACTCGGAAAAGTCCCTGATGCTGGGAAAGATTGAAGGCAGAAGGGGAAGAGGGTGACAGAGAATGAGATGGTTGGATGGTATCACTGATGCAATGGACCCAAACTTGGGCAAACTCCGGAAAATGATTAAAGGCAGGGAAGCCTGGCATACTGCAGTCTATGGGATCACGAAGAGTCCCACGTGGCTTGGTGGGTGACTGAACAACAACAACAAAGGAAAGATCTTCCTCTCTTATTAAAAAGCAAAGCGATGCCTGTACAATGGATTTCTCCCCTTCTTTCCTGTTATGGGCATTGCTGTTTGAGAATCTGATGCACAAGTCTGCAGCTTGAGGCCATGAAAAATAGAAATACTACATGGAGAAGTCAACACAGAGTTCTGACAGGCATGTGGCAACTGTCCCTAACTTTGTTCCTCTTATATAAGAAAGTGCTCCCCAATTACTCTCCTACTTACAGTTGAAATTTTCTGTCTTAATGTTATAAAGATCCACCTTGAAGGCCAATTGATTTTAACTCCTAAACATCTCTTAAATCTTCCTCCATCTTTGAGTCCCCTTGTTTAACACCTCTGTTGGGTCTTTTCATTTCTTGCATGGATCACTGCTACAGCAGCCTGGCTGGTTTCTCTTCTTCTATTCTTCTTTGTTTTTCTCCAGTTTAGCTTTCCCTCAGATATCAGAAGGATTTTAATTTCAAACTTTAGATCACATCACACTTTTTCCCTTGTTACAAAATGTCCAGTGGTTCCTCTTAACTAGTAGTTCAGGGGTCAAACAGGTTCTAAGCTTCAGCTAGTATTTCAGCTGCTAGATCAGCTCGTCACATTTCCATAAATGTGTTTGGTGAAGAAATAATGAGTTTGAATGGATCTAGGCAATTTACTACTCATGGGACATCAGGTAGCATGAGCTTCCCCTTGCTCTTCCCTCTTCTCAGGGGGGTGATGTGAAGTGGATCCTGGTGAATGTTGCACACATAATGGGTTTAGGTCACAGCTGAGCTTAGGAAACCACTTTTATTAGAGAATTGCAAACTGCAAGGCAGTCTGACTATTGTTTGCTTTCAAGGGAGACATTACCTTAAGTATCTTGATCAGGAAACAAATCTGTCCTTCAACCTAGACAGAAACACTCTCTCTAGCCTCCAGGGATGATTGTTGTATAAACATACTTGAAAAGATAGAAATGCAGTGGAGAATTGCTCCTGACAAATAGGAACTAGGTTTGAGAATTAAACAGATCTGGAATTAAGTTTATATGTAAATTTATATTAAATTAAATGGTTTCCAGATTTATTTCTCTAGTCCCAGAGTCTTCCCTAAACTCTAGTCTGATAAATTCAACTTCCTACTTAATTTCTAATTGACTTGAATGTCTGATAAGAATATCAAATGTATGATATCCAAGTCTAAGCTCCCAGTATTTACCACCAAACTGCTTCCTCCCAAAGACTGATGGCAATTTGTCTTTCTGGTTGCTCCAGCTTCAAATCTTGCTCTCATTTTTGACTCCACTCTTTCTCTTACACTCTGTGTTCAATCTGTCTGCAATCCTGTTGACTCTGCTTTCAAATATGTTGAGAATCTGACAACTTATCACTTTTATACTGTTATCACACTCATATGAAGATATGTTCTAACCAGTCTCCCTGCTTCCTTTTTTCAGATTGTTCTCAGTATAGCAGCCGAAGGGATCCTGTTAAAAACATGTCCTTCTAGGATCAAAATTCTTATCTGGAGCAAATGCCAAAGGCCTGACTGTGAACCACAAGGTCCTATATTATCTGCCCCCTCCAACAGTATATCCAGATCTCATCTTCTGTCGCTCTTCCCTTTTCTCACTCAACTTCAGGCACATCAGCTCCCAGCTCAGGACCTTTATACTCACCATTGATTCTCCTTTAACTGCCTTCCCCTTAGATATCTGCTTGTCCAACTCCCTCACTACCTCTAAGCAATGACTCAAAGGTCGCCTTCTCGCATGTATTCTCTGCCTACTTGACAAATACACTTGGATGGCTAACAAGCATGTCAAATGTACTACATTGAACATGAGGGCCTCCCTGAACATCTTACTTCAGTCTTCACTCCTATTTCACTTATACATTTCATTTATCACTACCTACCAAACTATGTGTATGTGTATATATAAAATACATTTAATTTTTATTTTGTATCTTTTCTGTTGCTCTCTCTAGAATTTTATTTTTTTGAAGGTAGGTATTTTTATCTGTTGTCTTCACTACTGTAGTCTCAGTACCTGAAACATGCCTCACACACAGTAGGTGCTCAAATAATTATTTGTTCAATGAATGAGCTTTGGCTTTATCCCTTATTTTCCTCAGGCTTTGGAAAAGTTAGCCTAAGCTTTATCTTATCAATAAAAAGGGAAAAACAATAGCACTCCCCTGTCGAGTTATTGTGAAGGTTATATAAAACACTTAGCAGGCATAGTGCCTGGCACCCAGTAGGCACTCTGATTCCCTAGGGATGGAGGTACTTCTCCATCCTCATTCCAGTTTGTATTAGCCATGAAACTTCATAGCATTCTGTCTTACATTCTACATTATTGTTGAAGTTATTGTCTAATTCTTGTTTGTCTGCCTACCCTGGCATTTTGACTTATAGGAGGAACTAAGGGAATAAAGGGCTTCCCAGGTGGTACAGTGGTAAAGAATCCACCTGCTAATGCAGGAGACACAGGTTCAATCCCTGGGTTGGGACGATCCCTGGGAGTAGGAAATGGCACCTCACTGCAGTATTCTTGCCTGGAGAAAGTTCCGTGGATGGAGGAGCCTCGTGGGTTGCAGAACCTGCATCTCCTGCGTCTCTTGCATTCCATCCACAAAGAATAGGACCCTACTGAGCACATTCATGGACACACAGGTGAAAAAAGTAATTTGGTACGTTACAATTTGCTGAACCTCAGAACTAACATAGAGTGGGAAGCAGGCTGGTAAAATAATAAGGGAAAAACTGAGGTTTAGTGGGATTCACAGAATTGCCAGATCTTATCTGCTAATGATTTTTTTGTTGTTTAGATAAAAATGAGTCTCACATGTTTTGAATGGTACTGAAATGAAAGCATTTTTGAAACAGAAGAAATCCATGTACACATGAACAATATGTGAGTTCTTCAATTCCCAATTGTTGTGGACCTTCGCAAGTATTTAAATACATTTTTACCATTTTGATGAAATTGTGCTAGAAGTGTGATATCACCTTTACTCTTCTCATTCTCTTGTGCTTCATGTATATACATATTATTGGTAGATCAAGCAAACAATGCCTAATTTTGTTAAGCTGTTTGTTTTTAAAGAAGAGATCAATTCACAATACAATGTTTGCTTCTCAGAAATAAAATAGCTCATTATTATGTGCTATTTGAGGATTTAAAAATACATTTTGCTTCTAAATTAGTGTCTGAATGACATTAATTAAAATAGCTGTAGAGTCATGGTTTAATATTCAGTAAGTCTTTGGTAATGTCTTAGTAATTATTTTGACAAAGCAATTTATAGAAAACATCACTATCATCAATTTAAAATTATCATCTTACAAATCAAAATAGTTTGGGAGTACTGATAGGTGATTGAAGTAAGAAAGATATTTGACAAAGAGGGAGCCGTTTCTGGGCATCTGGGGAAAGTTGGAACAATTTTTGTTGGTGTATTTATTTCCTATTGCTGCTGTAAAAGTTACTACAAATGATAGATTAGAGGAGCACAAATTTATTATCTTACAGCTATGGGAGTCAGAAGTCTGAAGTGTGTTTCATTGGGTTAAAATTAGTATGTCAGCAGAGCTGCCTTCCTTCCGGGAGGAAGGAGAGTTCATTTTCTTACCTTTTCCAACTTCTAGAGGTTTCCTGGATTCCTTGGCTCATGGCCCTTTTAATCTTCAAAGCTAGCAAGGCCTTTCTCCATATGCCATCTCTCTTGTTCTGATGGTTCTGCTTCCCTGTTCCACATTTAAGGGGCCGTAAAGATTAATTACATTGAGCCCAGCTGGATAACGAAGAAGGCAATGGCACCCCACTCCAGTACTCTTGCCTGGAAAATCCCATGGATGGAGGAGCCTGGTAGGCTGCAGTCCATGGGGTCTCAAAGAGTCAGACACGACTGAGCGACTTCCCTTTCACTTTTCACTTTCATGCACTGGAGAAGGAAATGGCAACCCTCTCCAGTGTTCTTGCCTAGAGAATCCCAGGGATGGGGGAGCCTGGTGGGCTGCCGTCTATGGGGTTGCACAGAGTCGGACATGACTGAAGTGACTTAGCAGCAGCTGTATAATCCAGGATAATTTCCTTACTTTAACATCAGCTGATTAGCAACTTTAATTCCATCTGTAACTGTAACTCCCTCATACCATGTAATATAACATATTTATAGGTCCTGGGGATCAGAATATGGACATCTGTGAAAGTGAAAGTCGCTCAGTCATGTCTGACTCTTTGCAACCCCATGGACTGTAGTCCACCAGGTTCCTCTGTCCATGGAGTGAATTAATTAGAGACAGAGGCCCTCAAAATGTATAAGACTGTACAATAGTTATGGTTGTTTATTTAGATAAAGAATTAAGGAGTGAATACACACTACAGATTTAATACTTGCTCACATCTCAGTTTGCTTTTTAAGAAGTTTTGATCATTTTAGAAAGTTCTGATCATGCTTTGTTCCAGATTGAACCCATCACTGGAAATTACCTTCCCTAACAGTACTTATTTTCCTGCTGATTTGCCACCTTTATTTTCTAGTGAATAATTTTGCACTTATCAATAATATATGCCAATTGATTGGATATGAAATTTCTAGCACTCAATATCTCTTTATTGTTATCTTCTGGCAGGTAGAGAATGATTTTTTTACTCATTATACTAAGTTTGCACAGATTTCTACCCACCACCAGGGGAAAGGGGCTGCATTTGAAACAGCAAGAGATGCAAAAATGAGCAAACAGTAGTTTTCACACATTTAAAAAATTTACAGAACTTTATCTTCAAATAACATATCTTCAGGAAACAAATCTGTAGACCATTATTTGAAGCAGATTAAAACTGTTTTGTTGGCAGAGAGAGAGCTCTAACCTCACTCCTCACTTGCTACTCTTAGCAAATCCATCTTGAAAAAGTAAATTCATGTGTCTTCAGGGAAGGTACTAGGAAGTTGAGGATGAAACAGATAAAAACTTTTATTTTGTATTTATTTTTTTATTAAAAATGTTTTTCCCAGCTTTATTGAGATATAGTTGACATATAGCATTTATAAGTTTAAGGTATACAGTGTAATGATTAGCTACATGTATATATTGCAAAATGATGCCACAACAAGGTTAGCTAGCACATCTATCACCACACGTAGTTAAAATTTGTGTGGTGAGAACTTTTAAAACCTACTGTCAGTAATTTTCCAATACACAATACAGTATTGTTGACTATAGTCCCCACGCCGTACATTACATCCCCAGAGTTTATTCAGCTGGAGTTTTGTACCCTTTGACCACTTTCACACCCCCCACCCCCCCACCCCTGTCCATGGCAACAAACAAAAATTTTAGTAGAAGACAGAGTGTCCAGGGTAGACAAAGAATGAGGTACAATGTGGAATGGAAGTTCCAGAAATAGAAAAGTCATAATAAGCTGCTGGAATATATGGTGCTGGGGCCATGACTTAAATTTCAAGTAAGGTTTTGGAAGAGCCAAGATAATAACATTTGCTCCTTGGAAGAAAAACTATGACAAACTTAGCTTATGAAAAAACAAAGACATCACTTTACCAACAAAGGTCCATATAGTCAAAGCTATGATTTTTCCAGTAGTCATGTATGGGTGTGAGAATTGGACCGTGAAGAAGGCTGAGTGCCAAAGAGTTGATGCCTTCAAACTTTGTTGCTGGAGAAGACTCTTGAGAATCCCTTGGACAGCAAGGAGATCAATCCAGTCAATCCTAAAGGAATATTCATTGGAATGACTGATGCTGACGCTGATGCTCCAAGCCTGATGCAAAGAGCTGACTCATTGGGAAAAGACTCTGATGCTGGGAAAGATTGAGGGCAGGGGGACAAGGAGGTGACAGTGGATGAGACGATTGGATGGCATCACCAACTCAATGGACATTAGTTTGAGTAAACTCAGGAGTAGTGAAGGACAGGGAAGCCTGGTGTGCTGCAGTCCATGAGGTCTAAAAGAGACATGACTGAGTCACTGAGCAGCAATAACAAAAATAATAAAGAAGCAGTCCAGGCAGAATAAAGAGCTGAATGAGGGCAAAGAAACCAAGGAGGACAGGGTATGATTGTAGATAGCACATAGTTTCACCAAGAGAGTAGCACTGCTGAAGTTAAGAGAAATTGAGAAATTTGAGTCAAGACATGAAATGAGGAAGGCTGGAGGAAAGCCTTAAATAGTAGAGTGAAGAGATTGAGTTTATTTTACTTGTTCATGGGAAACTTGCACTAAACACTGTGGTCAGGAATTAGCAGCAGGTTGGATTACAAATTTGCTGGCCATAAATAGATGGGGAAAGAGTGGAAACAGTGTCAGACTTTATTTTTTCTCTAAAATCACTGCAGATGGTGATTGCAGCCATGAAATTAAAAGATGCTTACTCCTTGGAAGGAAAGTTATGACCAACCTAGATAGCATATTAGAAAGGAGAGACATTACTTTGCCAACAAAGGTCCATCTAGTCAAGGCTATGGTTTTTCCAGTGGTCATGTATGGATGTGAGAGTTGGAGTGTGAAGAAAGCTGAGTGCCAAAGAATTGATGCTTTTGAACTGTGGTGTTGGAGAAGACTCTTGAGAGTCCCTTGGACTGCAAGGAGATCCAATCAGTCTATTCTGAAGGAGATCAGCCCTGGGATTTCTTTGGAGGGAATGATGCTAAAGCTGAAACTTCAGTACTTTGGCCACCTCATGCGAAGAGTTGACTCATTGGAAAAGACTCTGATGCTGGGAGGGATTGGGGGCAGGAGGAGAAGGGGATGACAGAGGATGAGATGGCTGGATGGCATCACTGACTCGATGGACGTGAGTTTGAGTGAACTCCGGTAGTTGGTGATGGACAGGGAGGCCTGGTGTGCTGTGATTCATGGAGTTGCAAAGAGTCGGACATGACTGAGCTGAACTGAACTGAATTGAACTGAACTGGATTAAAAAGTGAGCCTCATTTATGAAACCCGTTGATAGTTTCCTTTGAGTGAAGCAAAGAATGCACATTGGTGAGACGTGACAACTACTTTGACTTTCTGTTGTGCAGTACAGTGTGTCCTAGCTTGTGACAATGAAAGCTCTCAGTCCTAGCCACTGACTCCAAAGACTTTCTTTCTTGCAACCCACTCTGCTCTTTTCTGTAACAGCACACATGAACTTTTCCTATTCCTAGAAGGGCCGTTAACTTGGTTTAAACACAGAGCTCAAGTGACTATGCAATTTATTTATGTTATATCCTTGACAGTGGTTTCATTGTGGTGAATTCCCACAATACCTGATTTGGCAGGTGTGAGTGGGACTTTTCGCTAGTCCATCAACCTACTCTTGAAATAAAGTCTTTATTTGAAGCCACTAAATTTTGGGTGGTTAGTTATGCAGCAAAAGCTAACTGATTCACGCTCCTGCACTTAATTGTTCTCTGAGTATTATAGCTTCTACCTCCTCAATATAATTCCTTTGAATGTTGGAGTTCCCTGGAGGTCCAGTGGTTTGGACTTGGTGCTTTCACTGTCAAGGGCAGAGGTTCCATCCCTGGTCAGAGTGCCAAGATCCTGGAAGCCATGCAGTGCAGCCAAAAGAAAAAAAGAGCCCTTCCTGATTTCTTTACATTTCATTTTTGCCTTCTTTGTTGCCTTCTATCTAAGTTTTAATCCTGCCTCATTTCTACTACCAGAATAGTCATTTTATTCTTCTACTTAAAATTCTTTAACGACCCATCAAAAGTAATAAGGTGCACACTGCTGAAAGCAGTCACCCTGATAGCTAAGAGCCCAATTTATTGTCTCAGACACCCTGGTGGTGGCGGTGGTTTAGTTGCTAAGTCGTGTCCAACTCTTGCAACCTCAGGGTCTGTAGCCCACCAGTCTCCTCTGTCCATGGGATTTCCCAGGCAAGAATACTGGAGTGTATTGCCATTTCCTTCTCCAGGGGATCTTCCTGACCCGGGGATCAAACCCAGGGATCAATACAGGCTACAGGGTCTCCTGTATTGCAAACAGTCTCTGGCATTGCAGGTGGATTATTTACTGCTGAGCCACCAGGAAAGTCTCAAACTCCTTGGCTCCTTTACTTTATTGCTGTGTGACCTGGGACAAGTTACCAAACCATTTTGTGTTTCAGTTTCCTCATGCTTAAAATGGAATAAAAATGAGACTTTTAAAGTAGAGACTAGAATAGAACCTATCATATCATAATTGCACAACTTATATGCCCTATGATTTTTACTCTCTAGTATGAAAGTGAAAGTCACTCAGTCTTGTCTGACTCTTTGTGACCCCATGGACTATACAGCCCATGGAATTCTCCAGTCCAAAATACTGGAGTGGGTAGCCTTTCCCTTCTCCAAGGGATCTTCCCAACCCAGGGATCGAACCCAGGTCTCCCAAATTGCAGAGATTCTTTACCAGCTGAGCCACAAGGGAAGCCCATGAAATAAGACCATTCATGACCTGGCTCTTTTATTCTCCCTCTAAAGCCATGTGTCATTCATTACGACTTCTTCAGAACTCAATTGAAACCCTTGGTTCTTCCAATATGTACCATGTTGTTTAAAGCCTCCATATTTTTATTCACGTTGCTTCAATTTTTCCAATACCTGGTCCCTGCCTCTCTTTTCTCATTTTTAGTCCCTCTCTCTGACTATATCAACTTCTCTTTCAATGATTACCTCAAGCAGTGCCCTCATATTGAAGTCTTTTCTAGACTCTGCTGGTGTAATCAATTAGCCATGCCTTGATTCATTCTCGGCTTATTTACTTCATACTGTTGGTTCTTTAAACAGTGCCCTGTTTGTGCTTGGTTCTCCATCATCTAGAACAATGCATGACACATGGTATGAACTTCATAAATGATGATTATAAATCTAGGACATTATAAAGTCACAGAGGAAGTAATTGAGAAGAAATGAATCAGCCTCTAATTTTCTGTTTCCAAAATACTAAAGCCACGGGTGCTCTTGGAATAACTGCAGATTACTGTAGCCAAGGAGGCTATTGGGGAGGGGTTGAATATAGGCAACAGCATTGCAGTAGGGCACCAGTGGGTTATGCTTGTGGATCTTCAAAAACTTGGAAGATGGTACTATAACTAAACCCTGAGAAAAAGTTGAAATCTGGGAACGTGGCATTACTAATAGAGGTATGTGGACATTGCCTACTTTGGTCAGAACAGAAGGGTTCCTACCACTTTAGTCTCTATGAATGAATACAGTTTAAAAATTGGGATCCTTGACAGTAAGGTAATCTTCAAGTTACATATGCTCTGTACTGACTTCATATTTCTTATATATTTTTTGTTAATATTTTCTCTTCTTGTAATCTTAATGTTCTTAATGCTAGAAGGAAGGATGGAATGCTTCTGATCATATATGCTATAGGATATACTGTCAGGAATGTTGGGATGGGATATATTTCATGAAGTTGATGTTTCATGAGTTTAGTGACCTAAGTTTATTTCTAGTGATTAAAAAAGCACTCCAGTAGAGTCTGTTTGTAAACCAAACATCGTGTAACACAGTGGACAAAGTTGGAACTGCGTATTACATAGTAACTGCCCACAGCTCTCCCCTCAACAAAGGGAAACCATCATTCTATTTTCCATCTCTGGGTTTCCCAGGTGGCTCTAGTGGTAAATAATCCACTTGCCAGTGCAGAAGATGTAAGAGATGTGGGTTCGATCCCTGGGTGGGGAACATCTCTTGGAGAAGGTGATGGCAACCCACTCCAGTAATCTTGCTGAGAGAATGCCATGGACAGAGGAGCCTGGCAGGCTACAGTTCATGGGGTGCAAAGAGTCAGACATCACTGAAGTGACTTTGCACACACACACACACATGCACACTTTCCATCTCTACTGTAAGAACTTCTTGTCAGTGGAATCATATGGTGTTTGTGATGCGCTTATTTGGCTTGGCTTAATGTCCTCAGGGTTCATCCATGTTATAGCATAATTCCCTTCCTTTTTAAGGCTGAATCATAAATCAGCCTTAAATACATACATGTAAATGTATATAACATGTTCTGCCTCTCCAGTCATCCATCAACAGATGCTTGGGTTGCTTCTAAGATTCAGCTATTGTGAATAATGTTGCTATGAATGTTGGTTTGCAGTCATCTCTTTGAAACTGTGCTTTCAATTCTTGTGGCTAGATACCTGGAAGTGGAATTGATGGATCATATGGTAATTCTAAATTTTGGGGAAACTGCCGTACTGTTTTATACAGCTGCTGCTGCTGCTGCTAAGTCACTTCAATTGTGTCTGACTCTGTGTGACCTCATAGACGGCAGCCCATCAGGCTCCCCCATCCCTGGGATTCTCTAGGCAAGAACACTGGAGTGGGTTGCCATTTCCTTCTCCAATGCATGAAAGTGAAAAGTGAAAGGGAAGTCACTCAGTCATGTCTGACTCTTCACGACCCCATGGACTGCAGCCTACCAGGCTCCTCTGTCCACGGGATTTTCCAGGTGAGAGTACTGGAGTGGGGTGCCATCGCCTTCTCCGGTTTTATACAGCAGATGCAGCTGTTCCATTTGACATTTCCCTCAACAGCACAAAATGATTCTCTATATCCTCATGAACACTGTTGAATTTATGTAGTAGTCATCTTAATGGGTATGAAGTGATGTCTCATTGTGATATTTATGGGGTGAAATTTCATTGTAATTTTGATTTGTATTTACCTAATGTTTACTGGTGTTGGAGAAGACTCTTGAGAATCCCTTGGACTGCAAGGAGATCCAACCACTCCATTCTAAAGGAGATCAGCCCTGGGATTTCTTTGGAAGGAATGATGCTAAAGCTGAAACTCTAGTACTTTGGCCACCTTGTGTGAAGAGTTGACTCATTGGAAAAGACTTTGATGCTGGGAGGGATTGGGGGCAGGAGGAGAAGGGGACGACAGAGGATGAGATGGTTGGATGGCATCACTGTCTCGATGGACGTGACTCTGAGTGAACTCCGGGATTTGGTGATGGACAGGGAGGCCTGGTGTGCTGCGATTCATGGGCTCGCAAAGAGTCAGACACGACTGAGCAACTGAACTGAACTGAATGTTTAGTGAAGTTGAACATATTTTCATGTGCTTATTAGTCATTTCTGTATCTTTGGAGAAATATCTATTGGAGTCCTTTGCTTATTTTTGAATTTTGGGTTGCTTGTTTTTTATTGTGGAGTTTTAGGAGTTCTCTGTCTATCCTGGATTTTGACCCTTATCAGATATATGATTTACAAATAACTTCTCTGATTTTCTGAGTTGCCTCTTTACTTTGTTGATAATGCCTTTTGATACACAAAGTTTAAAAATTTTCATCAAGTTCAGTTTGTCTCTTTTTTTCTTTGTTTGCCTGTGCCTTTGGTGTCATATCTAGGAAAGTGAAAGTGTAGACACTTGGTTGTGTCCGACTCTTTGTAACCCCATGGACTGTAGGCCACCAGGCCACTCCATCTATGGGATTTCCCAGGCAAGAATACTGGAATGGGTTTCCATTTCCTTCTCCAGGGGATCTTCTCGACCCAGGGATCGAATCCGGGTCTCTCGCATTGCGGGCAGACGCTTTAACCTCTGAGCCACCAGGGAAGACCACCAAATCCAGGAAATCACTGCCAAATCCAATGCTGTGAATTTTTTGCCCTGGATTTACTTCTAAGAATTCTGTAGTTTGAAGTCTTATGTTTAAGTAAGTATTCTGAGTTTTGTTTTGTTTTGATTTGTGGTTTTAGGTGAAGGTTTTACTTCATTCTCTTGCATGTGAATATCTAGTTCCTCTTCTACTTGTTGAAGAGATTGACTGTCTTTTCCCCATTGAATAGTCTTGGCTACTCTGGTTGAAAATCATTTGATTGTAGAGGCAAGGGTTTATTTCTGGGATTTCTGTTTTTCACTGGTCTATGTGTCTGTCTTTATGCCAGTACCACACTCTTTTGATTATGATAGACTTTTCATTAGTTTTGAAATCAGGAAATGTGAATCCTCCAGCTTTATGTGTCTTACACATTTTTGTGACACCCTTTCCCATGGAAGCACTTAATAGATACTTCAAACATGTGTAGATTTAATGATGGAACTGCAACTATTATGTAATGTGGGACATGCTGAGAGACTTGCTCTCACCTTGCAAACCTAGAATACTTTTCACAGAACTATTTTCAACAGGAAGATATCAAACATTTTTCATAATATAAAATTTCCAAATACTGCTTACTGGAAGCTACTATTCTGGTGAAGAATAAATTGATTTATTCTCACAAATGTTTTACCTTCTCTATATTTATTAAGATTCAGGTGATTGTTATTACAGAAAGAAAATCTTTTTCAGTTTAGTCATGGATTCTGAGCATAAAGTTTTTCCCGTGCTAAAAAATTGATCTGACACAATTTCTTATCCATAGCAAAATAGCATGATCTCTTTATTACAGTTTTGACTCAACATTATGGTATGGATTAAAAATCTAAGGAAATATTATAGAGGATATTAACATTGTATTTGGCAATGCCACGATATAAAGATATGAAGAGAAAATGATTAGAATCCAGGGAAGTAAATATCATAAGTGATGTACATTATAAATCATCTTAGTAAAAGAAGTCTAGGCATTGTAGTTTTATTAAATAAAAAAATATGTTTGTTTTTAAATTTATGAGCATATCATTCATCATCTTTTCAATTTTTCTTAAAGTAAGAGTTTCAAAATTTAAAGCATCTGAAAATTCATTGTGTTAGTTAAGGTAAGGTAAGTGAAGTGAAGTGGCTCAGTTGTGTCCGACTCTTTGTGAGTCCATGGACTGTAGCCTACCAGGCTCCTCTGTCCATGGGATTTTCCAGGCAATGGAGTGGATTGTCATTTCCTTCTCCAGGGGATCTTCCTGACCCAGGGATCGAACCTGGGTCTCCCGCATTGTAGACAGACGCTTTACTGTCTGAGCCACAAGGGAAGTCCTTGTTAAGGTAAGGCTTGTGTGCTATTATTACTAGAACTAACAAAATAGTTCAGTGACTTAGAAAACAAGTTGCCTCTTTTCTTTGTGCTATATAGTCTGTGGTGAGCATTCTAGGTTAGCCTATAGCTATGCTCTGGGCAATCTTTCATGGTACCAGCTTCCTTCTCTTTTGTTTTTGATGATTCCCTGAGGTATTGTCTTCTCCAGCTTGAGTGAAGCTGGTTTCAGGCACTTCCTTATTTTAGTTTGTGAGAAGAGAACCAGAACACAGGAGCTCAGTGCAAGGTTTTATAGGTCAGGCTGGGAAGGGGTAGGTGTCATTTCTGCTGGTGTTCCTTTGGTGACAGCTCAGTCATTAAGCTACATGTGGCTACAAGTTGTTGTTCAGTCACTCAGTTGTTTTCAGTTCTTTGCAACCCCATGGACTGCGGCAATCCAGGCCTCCCTATCCTTCACCATCTCCCAGAGGTTGCTCGAACTCATGTCCACTGACTCGGTGATACCATCCAACCATCTCATCCTGTCGTCCCCTTCTCCTGCCTTCAATCTTTCCCATTGGAAATGGTCATTTCCAGTGAGTCAGCTCTTTGCATCAGGAGCCAAAATATTGGACCTTAAGGTCCAATACTATAAAGGACCTTCAGCATCAATCCTTCCAATGAATATTCAGGGTTGATTTCCTTTAAGATAGACTGGTTTGATCTTCTTGCTGTCCAAGGGACTCTGAAGAGATTTTTTTCAGCACCACAGTTCAAAAGCATCAGTTCTTCGGCACTCAGACTGTTTTTTATTGTCCAGCTCTCACATATGTACATGACTAATGGAAAAACCATAGCTTTGACTAGATGGACCTTTGTTGGCAAAGTAAGGTCTCTGCTTTTTAATACACTGTCATGGTTTGTCATTGGTTTCTTCCAAGGAACAAGCATCTTTTAATTTCATGGCTGCGGTCACAATCTGCAGTGATTTTGGAGCCCCCCAAAATAAAGCCTGTCACTGTTTCCACTGTTTCCCCATCTATTTGCCATGAAGTGATGGGACCAGATGCCATGATCTTCATTTTTGAATTTTGAGTTTTAAGCCAGCTTGTTCACTCTCCTCTATCATCTTCATCAAAGGACTCTTTAATTCCTCTTCACTTTCTGCCATAAGGGTGATGTCATCTGCAGATCTGAGATTTTTGATATTTCTCCCCACAGTCTTGATTCCAGCTCATACTTCATTTAGCCTGGCATTTCTTATGATGTTCTCTGCGAATAAGTTAAATAAGTGGGTGAAAATATACATCCTTGACATATTCCTTTGCTAATTTTGAACCAGTCCATTGTTCCATGTCTGGTTCTAATGTTGCTTCATGACCTGCATACAGGTTTCTCAGGAGGCAGATAAGATGGTTTAGTATTCCCATCTCTTTAAGAATTTTCCACAGTTTGTTGTGATCTACACAGTCAAAGGCTTTGGCATAGTCTTTGAAGCATAAGTTTTTCTGGAATTCTCTAGCTTTTTCTATGATCCAACAGATGTCGGCAGTTTCATTTCTGGTTCTTCTGCCTTTTCTAAATCCAGCTTACACATCTGGAAGTTCTTGGTTTACATACTGTTGAAGTTTAGCTTGAAAGATTTTGAGCATTACTTTGCTAGCATGTGAAATGAGTGCAATTGTATGGTAGTTGGATATATTCAGATGGATATATCTTTCCTTTTCTCCTTTGCCTTTCACTTCTCTTCTTTTTTTTCAGCTATTTGTAAGGCTTCCTCAAATAGCTGGGAACTGGGAAATAAGGTCCTAGGTAGGCAGTCATGTCAGCTCTAGCTCTCTTACTATGTACAAAAAGGAAATCAACTTTGGATAACAGGCAGTGTCCCCCTCGGTCACTCAGACCAAAGCTTCAGCACTGAAATCAGATTGATTATATTCTTTGCAGCGAAAGATGGTGAAGCTCTGTACAGTCAGAAAAACAAGATCGGGAGCTGACTGTGGCTCAGATCATGAGCTCCTTATTGCCAAATTCAGACTAAAATTGAAGAAAGTAGGGAAAACCACTAGACCATTCAGGTATGACCTAAATCAAATCCCTTATGATTATACAGTGGAAGTGAGAAATAGATTTAAGGGACTACATCTGATAGACAGACTGCCTGATGAACTATGGACTGGGGTTCATTACATTATACAGGAGACAGGGATCAAGACCATCCCCAAGGAAAAGAAATGCAAAAAAGCAAAAAGGCTGACTGGGGAGGCCTTACAAATAGCTGTGAAAAGAAGAGAAGCAAAAAGCAAAGGAGAAAAGGAAAGATATAAGCCTCTGAATGCAGAGTTCCAAAGAATAGCAAGAAGAGATAAGAAAGCCTTCCTCAGCAATCAGTGCAAAGAAATAGAGGAAAACAACAGAATGGGGATGACTAGAGATCTCTTCAAGAAAATTAGAGATACCAAAGGAACATTTCATGCAAAGATGGGCATAATAAAGGAGAGAAATGGTATGGACCTAACAGAAGCAGAAGATATTAAGAAAAGGTGGCAAGAATACACAGAAGAACTGTACAAAAAAGATCTTCACAACCAAGATAATCACGATGGTGTGATCACTCAACTAGAGCCAGACATCCTGGAATGTGAAATCAAGTGGGCCTTCGAAAGCATCACTACGAACAAAGCTAGTGGAGGTGATGGAATTCCAGTTGAGCTATTTCAAATCCTGAAAGATGATGCTGTTAAAGTGCTGCACTCAATATGCCAGCAAATTTGGAAAACTCAGCAGTGGCCACAGGACTGGAAAAGGTCAGTTTTCATTCCAATCACTGAGAAAGGCAATGCCAAAGAATGCTCAAACTACCCCACAATTACACTCATCTCACACACTAGTAAAGTAATGCTCAAAATTCTCCAAGCTAGGCTTCAGCAATACGTGAACCGTGAACTTCCAGATATTCAAGCTGGGCTTAGGAAAAGCAGAGGAACCAGAGATCAAATTGCCAACATCCGCTGGATCATGGAAAAAGCAAGAGAGTTCCAGAAAAACACCTATTTCTGCTTTATTGATTATGCCAAAGCCTTTGCCTGTGTGTATCACAATAAACTGTGGGAAAGTCTGAAAGAGATGGGAATACCAGACCACCTGACCTGCCTCTTGAGAAACCTATATGCAGGTTAAGAAGCAACAGTTAGAACTGGACATGGAACAACAGACTGGTTCCAAATAGGAAAAGGAGTACATCAAGGCTGTATATTGTCACCCTACTTATTTAACTTATATGCAGAGTACATCATGCGAAACACTGGGCTGAAAGAAGCACAAGCTGGAATCAAGATTGCCAGGAGAAATATCAATAACCTCAGAGATGCAGATGACACCACCCTTATGGCAGAAAGTGAAGAGGAACTCAAAAGCCTCTTGATGAAAGTGAAAGAGGAGAGTGGAAAAGTTGGCTTAAAGCTCAACATTCAGAAAACGAAGATCATGGCATCTGGTCCCATCACTTCATGGGAAATAGATGGGGAAACAGTGGAAACAGTGTCAGACTTTATTTTTTTGGGCTCCAAAATCACTGCAGATGGTGATTGCAGCCATGAAATTAAAAGATGCTTGCTCCTTGAAAGGAAAGTTATCACTAACCTAGTTAGTAATTAAAAAGCAGAGACATTACTTTGCCAACAAAGGTCCGTCTAGTCAAGGCTATGGTTTTTCCAGTGGTCATGTATGGATGTGACAGTTGGACTGTGAAGAAAGCTGAGTGCCGAAGAATTGATGCTTTTGAACTGTGGTGTTGGAGAAGACTCTTGAGAGTTCCTTGGACTGCAAGGAGATCCAACCAGTCCATTCTAAAGATCAGTGCTGGGTGTCTTTGGAAGGAATGATACTAAAGCTGAAACTCCAGTACTTTGGTCACCTCATGTGAAGAGTTGACTCATTGGAAAAGACTCTGATGCTGGGAGGGATTGGGGGCAGGAGGAGAAGGGGATGACAGAGGATGAGATGGCTGGATGGCATCACTGACTCGATGGACGTGAATCTGAGTGAACTCCGGGAGTTGGTGATGGACAGGGAGGCCTGGTGTGCTGCAATTCATGGGATTGAAAAGAGTTGGACACGACTGAGCGACTGAACTGAACAGAACTCAATTGGAGTAGGGAGACTGGAAAGCCAATATCACTTACTACCTATGTGATCTTGGACTTACAGCCTTTGCCACTCATCTGACCTTGAATACTACACCTTTACCACTTACCATTATGTGAACTTGAGCATATAATTTCTGCTACTGATCACCCAACTGACCTTTAACAATTAAGTTCTGTCATTTACGTCCTATGCACTTTGGACACATAGTCTCTACCACTTACCATTTGTGTGACTTGGACTCGTGACCTCTATTATCTGACACCTTTGTGACCATCTTCTTGTAATGTCTACCACTTTAGCACCTATGTGACCATGGCCTATAACCTTGATAAGCATCTTTTTCTCATCTTTCCTTCATAGGATTGTGTTGTACAAGGTAATTAATATAAAGACATTAGAAAAATGATGAGCACGTAGTGTTTGATAAATATATGCTACTGTTTGCTGCCATTACCACCACTGCTACTTGTGTTACTACTATTTTGTATTATCTAGTTAACAGAAAACTAATAAACATGATAATTCATCTTATACTGATCACATGGAAGAATGTTTTGGCACCTCTAGGTTATTAATGTGGATTTTGGTTATTGCAAAGCATAGAAATGCTCCTGAATTAAAAAGTTATCGTCAATTTAATGATACCTTTACAAGCATTTAATGTATACTCTGAGAGTATATAGTATAGTCTCAGATTAAATGGGAGAGTAACACATTTGCATGTTATGGCTTTATTTGGTAGTCATAAGATTCAGTGACTCATTTATTGGATATGGGCATTGTAGGGGAAATTAAAACATCAAAAGTGGGATAATTTAGTCTGAATATAATAGAGTTAAATTAACTGTCGGTGTATTTTCTTCATCCTTTCATTATGCTAACCTCCAGGGAAACTAAGTGATCCTGATGATTATAAGCTCAAGGCATAAACCATCTAGTTGGAAACAGAAGTCCAAGAACTAAAAACTCCAAATAGCAGTTTACCAGATTTTCCAAAATGAAATTCAGGTAATTTGTAAATAGGTCCTTAAATGCAAATGATTTATCCCTTTCCACATGGAGTCAGATAACTTGGACAATTGAAAAGTCCTTATGAACTAAAGAGAGTAAACAAATTAATATCAAAGTCACAGTGCATTTTCCTGTATTTTACAGACATCACAGAAAAAATGTCAAACATTCAGCTTCAAATGACACCATAGCTTTGTCTTTTCTTTGTATTACCTATAGTTTCCTTAGAGAGTGTGCTAATACCTCAGTTACCCATACTTGTTGGTTACATGTACAATGTGATTTTCAGAGAGACTGCTTGTAAATGTGCAAGTTTTGATGTATGTTTTAAATCCTAGCAATAATTCAAAGAAATTATCATAGAATGTATAGGATCTTTGATATTTGTAAATTATGCACACACACACACAAATTTAATGAATTTATATTCTGTTGAAAATGGACCTGAGAACAATTTAAGTGTTATTGCTGGTGATGGAAATAATCAGAAAATATAAGGTGACTTCTTGAAAAATAGGAGCTTGGACTATATTAAGACTAAGCAGCCAAATCAGTGGTGGCTTGGCAGATGTCAAGAACAAATCCACCACATGTTTTATATAGAAATGTGAAAATAAGAATGCTGAAGTCATTTTAGTAAGTACTCCTGGAAGATTTAAGCTTTATATCTTTGTTAGTGGAGATATTTAGAGCTGTTTTGCAAAATCAATTGAGGTGTGAAAAGAGACTAAATTTCTACATTTAGTTATGATATATTATCGGAGAAGGCAATGGCACCCTACTCCAGTACTCTTGCCTGGGAAATCCTATGGACAGAGGAGCCTGGTAGGCTGCAGTCCATTGGGTCGCTAAGAGTCGGACATGACTGAACGACTTCGCTTTCACTTTTCACTTTCATGTGCTGGAGAAGGAAATAGCAACCCACTGCAGTGTTCTTGCCTAGAGAATCCCAGGGACGGGGGAGCCTGGTGGGCTGCCGTCTATGGGGTCACACAGAGTCGGACACGACTGAAGTGACTTAGCAGCAGCAGCAGCATGATATATTATGAAGTAAACTAAGTGCATTATAATATTTAAGAATTTGAGGAATCTTCATAGCCTCAGCCTATGTTCTCTGCGATGGCAATATTTATTTAGCAAAGAATAATTATTTCACCCACAACTGACCTCTTACTTACTGAACACATACTATCAATCTGTAAGCCTAGACATTGGATTGTGTTCTGTCTGGATTTTGCTGAAGTAGTACTAGCATGAAAATGTAGTTTAAGGTCAGTTATTAAAAAAAAATACTCTACCTTATGTTTATGTTTATGGCTTTAAATCAATTTTCTAATTAATTTTCAGAGTATAGTGAAAGTGAAAAAAGTCATTGTAATTAGAATTAAACAACAGTATTTAATAGTTCAAAATTAGTAACTTTCCACTTTTCATGAGGGATAGTTCATGGAAATGCAGGAGAGAATGTTTCTTTAATTTTGTTTTACTAAAGATATGTTTCCTTGACACTAATATTGTACTGTTAGTCAAAACCTTGTCCTGAGCAGCATCTTATTTTATTTCTTCAGTTTGCAGATACTAAAATGTTTTGCCACTGGGGGTCACTGTTTATCAATATTTTGCAAAACCAATTCCTTAATGATAAAGTGATGTAACTGGATAACTAGTGAGCAGCTTACAGTTTAAAGAAACATTGCTGCAGGAAAAGTCTAAATTTAGATGGGGTTTCCTAGGGACTAAAATAGCGTCTTTCATAAATTAAGTGGTTCCACAGAGCCAATGACTTCTCTAGAGATTTTATTCAGAGATAACTAAATAGTAATTACATTCAGAATAGCTATGTATGTATTTGAGGAGACTTAAAAATGCTTTACCAGTTTGAGGCGGTTATGGGCTGGTTCCCAGGAATGGTTCACAGTTCCCAGGGAATGATAGAGGAGACACAGAGCAGGGAAATGGGCGGAGTGTGCCCAAGGCATCAGGCAGGAGAGCTAGGTTCTGCTCTGGCTCCATTATTCTCTGGCCAAGGCCCTCAGTCAGTCTTTTAAGCCCCGCCTTTTTCCCCTTTGTAAAATGAAGATGGAAGGTGCTCCATGATTGCAGTACTCTCTCCTAGTCCTGTCTTTCTAAGAGTCCTTGTCAGTATCTGTCAGGTTTTAAAGTTTTCAGATGAAAGATAATGAACCTGTTTTTACTCTTTCATCTTCATGGTAGAGAAATATCAAGACAACAAAAGGGCTATTTTTTCGTATACTGTGACAGCAGAATGAAGTGACTATCACTAGATTTCCTTTTTCAGTAATGTAAAGGGGAAACTGACACCCTGGAAAGTCTATGTAACATTTTAGGTCAGGTTGATGTGCTTTTCATAAGTTTTGCTTAAAGAATTATTATTTTTATCAATGCCTTTTTTTTCAATTTTGTTTGCTGCTGACTGATCCAAAAGAGTAAAGATTCCTGTCCTAAGAGTGGCGGAATTCTTCTTTCCCAACCTGCAGCCGAGGAAGCTATACTCTCGTTGAACGCTGTACCTTCCATTTTTAGGCTTGCAGCTGTTTCAATCTCCAGGACTATTCAAGTGTCCCCTGATCCTGTGCCTCACATCTATCAATGATAAAAAGTAACTAGTCTTGGGAGCACACTCTTAAAAAGAATTTTACACATTAAATTTTCTTTATTATAACAACCCTGCAAAATAAAGAAAGTTGTATTACTTACCCCATTTTGGAATTCTGGAAATTAAGATCCAGAAGAAGTAAGTGATTTATCCAAGTGATTTGTACAGTTGAATCCAGATCTTCAGTCTCCAAATGTTTTCTTTCTGAAGACCCAAGTTCTCTTTTATACTGAGCTCAGTTCACAGAATTCTGTTCTGGCATATTTTCCTGTGTTTGAAGCTCTGGACTAATAGGTTATTTTACTATGCCGTCTACTGTGGACCGAATTGTGCCCCCACAAAATTCTGATGTTAAAATGTTACCCCCCAGTAACTCATAATGTAACTGTATTTAGACAGGGCCTTTAATGAGATGGGCTTCCTGGGTGGCGCTAGTGGTAAAGAATGTACCATCCAATGCAGGAGACATGAGCAATATGGGTTCAATCCCTGGGCCAGGAAGATCCCCTGGAGAAGGAAATGGCAGACTTCTCCAGTATTCCAGCCTGGAAAATCCCATGGACAGAGGAACCTAGTGGGTTGCAGTCCATGGGGTCCAAAAGAGATGGTCACAACTGAAGTGGCTTAGCACACATGCACTCCTCTCCTTTAAAGGGATGATTAAGTTAAATGAGGCCATTAGTTTGGACTCTAACCCAATTTGACTGTTGTGCTTATAGGAAGAGAAATTTGGACACATGTAGAGATCCCAGGGAAGTTCATGCATGGAGGAAATACTGTGTTAAGACAAAGCAAGGAAGTTGACCATTTACAAACCAAGAAGAGAGGCCTAGAAAGAAAACAAACCTACTGATACCTTGATCTTGGACTTCCAGCCTCCATAACCATAAGAAAGTTAAGTTCTGTTGTTAAAGGTACCCACTCTTCTGTGCTGTTATGTTTTTGGAGCCTTATCTGAATAAGACACCGTCCATTCATTCACCCATCCTTTCGAATATTATGACCTAGTGTCTAACATGCCAAGTACTGTGTTGCTCTCTGGGATACAGAGATAAAAGATATAGTCCATGTCTTCAAAGCCCTCATAAACTAGTAATATAGTAGTGATCTGGGAGGAGGGGGAAGCAAACAGTTAACACTATAACGTATGGCTGACAGAGACATCAAAGAGAATCATGGAAATTCAGAGGAGACTTTGTCTCAGCCTGAGTTAAAGTGGGATAGACACTGAGGCGGGGAGCCCAGAGAAAGTTTCTTGAAGAACAGTGAAAGTTAAATATCCTTTGCCCCTACAAACCATTTCATAGGATCTAGTCATAGTCTCCTTGGAAGAAAAGTTATGAGGGGTGGGAGGGGGGTTCATGTTTGGGAACGCATATACACCTGTGGTGGATTCATGTCAATCTATGCCAAAACCAATACAGAATTGTAAAGTAAAAATTAAAAATAAATAAATAAATAAATTTAAAAAAAATAATAAAAAAAAAGAAAAAGAAAAGTTATGACCAACCTAGATAGCATATTCAAAAGCAGAGACATTACTTTGCCAACAAAGGTCTGTCTAGTCAAGGCTATGGTTTTTCCAGTGGTCATGTATGGATGTGAGAGTTGGACTGTGAAGAAGGCTGAGCACCAAAGAATTGATACTTTTGAACTGTGGTGTTGGAGAAGACTCTTGAGAGTCCCTTGGACTGCAAGGAGATCCAACCAGTCCATTCTGAAGGAGATCCACCCTGGGATTTCTTTGGAAGGAATGATGCTAAAGCTGAAACTCCAGTACTTTGGCCACCTCATGAGAAGAGTTGACTCATTGGAAAAGACTCTGATGCTGGGAGGGATTGGGGGCAGGAGGAGAAAGGGACGACAGAGGATGAGATGGCTGGATGATGTCACTGACTTGATGGACACGAGTCTGAGTGAACTCTAGGAGTTGTGATGGGAGGCCTGATGTGCTGCGATTCATGGGGTCGCAAAGAGCCGGACACGACTGAGTGACTGACCTGAACTGAACTGATTCATGGTCCTGAACTCCATGTGGGTGAGGGCCAGTTATCTGCTAAGATATTCTTGATTTCAAATATATGCATAGGTTTTCAGGATTGTGTGGCTCTGGATTTTCTTTTCTGCTACTCTGTCAACAAACCCAATATAGCTCGGATACCTACTATTTTTCCTGAAGTACCTACACCTTCCTTTCTGTCAAAATCCGTTTGGAAGCTATGTCTCAGCACATGTAACTCGTTCTTACCATATCTTGTGAAAACTTGTAGTTCTGTGTTCTAGACATGTGACAGTTTCTCCTGTCCAGCAGAAGTTAACCAGACCATTGTAGACTTTGTTCTAAGATCTAACAGTATCTATATAGAATAATGCAGAAATTTTATATGTATATACATGCATTGTGGTTGAAGCCAGACCATAGGCTTCCTACCAAATAGCTATTTATGGAGTTATCATCTTTCTGTCTTTATAAAATTAGAGATAAACGTGACATCATTAGTTTGACTACCACTGGTGAATAATGAGAAAATATTGTCTGTTGTGATATAAGTTTACAGTGTTTGTAGTAATGTAGGGCTTGAGAGAGGATTTTATCATGGAACTTGTGGCTATTCATAGGCAAAAAAATTTGATATTCATATGGAAAAAATTGAATTTAACCTCTTGTTTACACCATATGCAAAAATTAATTCTAGGTATCTTTTAGATTTAAGTTTGAATGGTAAAATAACAAAACTTTTAGCTCACTTGGAAGAATTCTGAGCATCTTTGAGACTAGACTTCACAATGTTATCCTATTTGTCTGCTTTTGTGCCCATGCATTGAGTAATGGTGACAAGGTGTCCTGCAGAGATGCCTGAATACGTTAAGAGGAACAAAGGTTCTTTTCAGAAAGAGAAGAAGAGAGCTAGAGTTTCAGACTTCATCGCAAGCTGCTGCTTAGTTACATCCACTGAGGTTATTGATATGGCTGCCAAGTTCCAACAAAAGGCTTGTGACAGTATCTAGGCATAGCTAGTATGACTATGGGAATTGGGAGTGATGGCATTTCTCTGGTCAGGAAGGAGGCCGAGGAAATGAGCCACATCTCTACACATGATGCCCACCAGCAACATCTGGATGGTGCTCAGGGAGTTCAGGGGAGTCACTTCCTTACAGATTGGGGTATTTTATCCTGCAGGGAGGCTTGGCTCAATGAGGGCCTGGGATTCTGTAAAGGAGGGACAGCAAACTCTTGGGGAGGTAGGAAGGAGACAGGCCATCCACACCACTTTTGAAGGCCCTGATCAGGGCACATTCATTGTAGTCCTCCACAGCACCAGGTATGGGACCTGATATCCATGCTGGCCGAGATATGGGACAAGACATTTATGATGTTGGACAGCCCATTGTTGATCTGGGGGAACAAATAAATCCTAGGAACAAGAATAGACCCTGGGAAAGACCGAAGACAGGGAGCCTGAGAAAGCAAAAGCCTATCTCAACTGGCTGTAAAGTGTCTGGTAAAGGTAACTGGAAGGAAATGTGGTTTGATCTCGTTGCTGCAGGACCTCCACCTGAAAAGACAGACCAGCAACCCAATGCTATGTTGTTGGCCTTTCAAATGCCTTAAAATGTGAACAGTAGTTCAGATCTGCCCCATTTACCCCTACTTCTCCACGTGCTCCATCAGAGATGTCAGGGCATCATTCTATTAGGGATGAATGATTCCCAAGCTCTGGTTATAGGATGCAGGCTGTAATTGCCTCCAGGTGAGGGCTATTAAGAATGACTGGTCGCCAGGTTGAGCTCACTATTCAGGGTCCCCCAGAAACAAACAAAAGGCTCTAGTTAATAATGGAGACAAATGTTCTATAATCCATATAACCCTCAGAACTTTTCTGCCCCCCCTCAGTGGTTCAGTTCAGTTGCTCAGTCGTGTCCGACTCTTTGCGACCCCATGGACTGCAGCCTGCCAGGGCTACTTGTCCATCATCAATTATCAGAGTTTACTCAAACTCATGTCCATTGAGTCGGTGATGCCACCCAACCATCTCATCCTCTGTCATCCCCATCTCCTCCCCTGCCTTCAATCTTTCCCAGCATCAGGGTCTTCTCAAATGAGTCAGCTCTTCACATCAGGTGGCCAAAGTATTAGAGTTTCAGCTTCAACATCAATCCTTAAATGAACATTCTGGACTTACTTCCTTTAGAATGGACTAGTTGGATCTCTTTGCAGTCCGAGGGACTCTCAAGTCTTCTCCAACACCACAGTTCAAAAGCATCAATTCTTTGGTGCTCAGCTTTCTTTATAGTCCAACTGTCACCTCCATAAATGACTACTGGAAAAACCAAGCCTTGACTAGATGGAGCTTTGTTGGCAAAGTAGTGTCTCTGCTTTTTAATATGCTGTCTAGATTGGTCATAACTTTCCTTCCAAGGAGTAAGCATCTTTTTATTTTGTGGCTGCAATCACCATCTGCAGTGATTTTGGAGCCCCTCAAAATAAAGTCTGCCACTGTTTCCACTGTTTCTCCATCTGTTTGCCATGAAGTGATGGGACCAGATGCCAGGATCCTAGTTTTTTGAATGTTGAGCTTTAAGCCAGCTTTACTTTCCTCAAGAGGCTCTTTACTTCTTCCTCACTTTTTGCCATAAGGGTGGTGTCATCTGCATATCTGAGGTTATTGATATTTCTCCCAGCAATCTTGATTTCAGCTTGTGTTTCTTCCAGTGCAGTGTTTCTCATGACGTACTCTGCATATAAGTTAAATAAGTAGGGTGACAATATACAGCCTTGACATACTCCTTTTCCTATTTGGAACTAGTCTGTTGTTCCATGTCCAGTTCTAACTGTTGCTTCCTGACCTGCATACAGATTTCTCAAGAGGCAGGTCAGGTGGTCTGGTATTCCCATCTCTTTCAGAATTTACCACAGTTTATTGTGATCCACACAGTCAAAGACTTTGGCATAATCAATAAAGCAGAAATAGATGTTTTTCTGGAACTCTCTTGCTTTTTCCATGACCCAGCAGATGTTGGCAATTTGATCTCTGGTTCCTCTGCCTTTTCTAAAACCAGCTTGAACATCTGGAAGTTCATAGTTCACATACTGTTGAAGCCTGGCTTGGAGAATTTTGAGCATTACTTTGCTAGCATGTGAGATGAGTGCAACTGTGTGGTAGTTTGAGCATTCTTTGGCATTGCATTTCTTTGGAATTGGAATGAAAACTGACCTTTTCCAGTCCTGTGGCCACTGCTGAGTTTTCCAAATTTGCTGGCATATTGAGTGCAGAACTTTGACAGTATCATCTTTTAGAATTTGAAATAGCTCAACTGGAGTTCCATCACCTCCACTAGCTTTGTTCGTAGTGATGCTTCCTAAGACCCACTTGACTTCGCATTCCAAAATGTCTCACTCTAGTTGAGTGATCACACCATTGCAATTATCTGGGTTGTGAAGCTCTTTTTTTGTACAGTTCTCCTCTGTATTCTTGCCACCTCTTCTTAATATCTTCAGTTTCTGTTAGGTCCATACCATTTCTCTCCTTTATTGAGCCCATCTTTGCCTGAAATGTTCCCTTGGTATCTCAAATTTTCTCTAAAGAGATGTCTAGTCTTTCCCATTGTATTGTTTCCCTCTATTTCTTTACACTGATCACTGAGGAAGGCTGTCTTATCTCTCCTTGCTTTTCTTTGGAACTCTGCATTCAAATGGATATATCTTTACTTTTTTCCTTTGCTTTTGGCTTCTCTTGTTTTTGCAGCTATTTGTAAGCCCTCCTGAGACAGCCATTTTGCTTTTTTGCATTTGTTTTTCTTGGGGATGGTCTTGCTCCCTGCCTCCTGTACAATGTCATGAACCTCCATTCATAGTTCATCAGGCACCCTGTCTATCAGATCTAGTCCCTTAAATATATTTTTCACTTCCACTGTATAATCATAAGGCATTTGATTTAGGTCATACCTGAATAGTTTAGTACCTACTTTCTGGTTTTCCCTAGTTTCTTCAATTTAAGTCTGAATTTGGCAATAAGGAGTTCATGATCTGAGTTACAGTCAGCTCTGGGTCTTGTTTTTTTCTGACTGTATAAAGCTTCTCCATTTTTGGCTGCAAAGAATATAATCAATCTGATTTCAGGTTGAGCATCTGGTGATGTCCATGTGTAGAGTCTTCTCTTGTGTTGTTGGAAGAGGGTGTTTGTTATGACCAGTCCATTCTCTTGGCAGAACTCTATTAGCTTTTGCCCTGCTTCATTTTGTATTCCAAGGCCAAATTTGCCTGTTACTCCAGGTGTTTCTTGACTCCCTACTTTTGTATTCCAGTCCCCTATAATGAAAAGGACAACTTTTTTGGGATGTTAGTTCTAGAAGGTTTTGTAGTGTTCATAGAACCGTTCAACTTTAGCTTCTTAGCATTACTGGTCAGGGCATAGACTTGGATTACTGTGATATTGAATGGTTTGCCTTGGAAATGAACAGAGGTCATTCTGTTGTTTTTTGAGACTGCATCCAAGTACTGCATTTCGGACTCTTTTGTTGATTATGATGGCTCCTCCATTCCTTCTAATGGTTTCTTGCCCACAGTAGTTGGTATAATGGTCATCTGAGTTAAATTCACCCATTCTACTCTATTTTAGTTCACTGATTCCTAAAATGTCGACATTCACTCTTGCCATCAGTGTTTTTCAGTCTGTGTACCCTCTGTTGGAGGTTATTGTGATTTTGGTTTTTCAGTGATTGTGGTTTTCAGTCTGTCTACCCTCTGATGGAGAAGGATAAGTGCCGGGGGCCAGCGTGAGGAATCCCGCCCGTGATAAGGTCATGTGGAAGGAAGCCTGACAAAATGCAAGGACGTGATCAGGCTTCAGGGGTTCCCCCTGGAATTTCCTGAGCATCCACCCCCCAAGACCAGAGTCTGCCTGCTTTACTGTGTTATGCTTTCCATCTACTCTTCTGTCATTAACAGGGGGCTGTCCCCCCACCACCTTTTTCTGGAAAAAATTAGAGCTTTTAGATAATAAATCTCCTGGGCATAATATGAGTGTTTCAATCCAAAAACCCCTCTGATGGCTTTCTAGCCTGCCTGCAGGACTCGTACAGCTGCACATGTGATTGTTTGAGGCCTCCTGACTGCAGGAGGCACAGAAGCTTAAAACATCCTAGGAATGTAGGGGCTTCCAAGGAGTCAAAATCATTAGAATAGGACTGATTAAAGCTTTCATTTGTTGAGCCAATACTTGCTGCCAAATTTTCATATCTTTTATTTGTAGAGATAGTTGGTATATAGAAAAACAGGTAGTAGACCTGGTATTAGCAACATTAGATCTTTGAGTTAAGTACTTTCTTTGTTATAACGCACTGCACCTTTGTTCTACAGGAATGTATCTTTATTTAGTACTTTGAGGATGATGCAGAGTAAAGAAAAAACACTTCTAGGGAAAAGGAGTTTTCTGGACAATTATCCAGGAAGAGAGCCATAAAAATGTTAACAGGCCTCTTGGCCAGAAGATAATGTAAACCACCTGAGACCTTTTGTATACGGGAGGGTATGCAAAAAGAAAGTCTTGTTTGCCTCAATGAGGGTCAGGACTGCTGCCCCTGCATAACTCTGCATATTCCACTATTTCTTTATGTACAACTTGGGGTATATAAGCTGATTTTGAAAAATAAAGTTTTTGGAGTCTTGCACCGTCGCTGGGTTTCCCCATGTCGTTCTTTTCTCCCCTTTTTCGGCTGAATTCCCATCTGGAGCGGGGAGGCTCACCACGTCTACTTACTTGCCCTGGCTGCTAAGATCCATGCGAAAGGGAGCCTAAGGCAGGGCATCCTTCGATATTCAAGTGGGCACCGGTGGCCTAACGTAGATGGTGCAAACCTCTTGTCTCGAGGTTTATTGGTTTTCCCCGTAAACCAAGTTATTCAGCATCTTTTTCTCCACCTAAATTTCCTACTATACTATTTCTTCCTAAATCTAATCTTATATCTCTAAATAAATATGTTTTCCTCGCCTATCTGTCTCCCCTTCGAATCACCCTGGATCCACCGGGGCTGGATCCCAGCAGATAAGAGGCTTATGAAAGCTTCCTGATGGGAGAGACTGACTGAGGGGGAAACTGGGTCTTGTTCTGATGGGCAAGGCCATGCTCAATAAATCTTTAATCCTATTGTATATTGATGGGTGGAGTTGTGTTCCTTCCCTGCTATTTACCTGGGGGCAAATTATGGTGGAGGTAATGAAGATAATGGTCAATTCAGTTCAGTTCAGTTGTTCAGTCATGTCTGACTCTTTGCGACACCATGAATTGCAGCACGCCAGGCCTCCCTGTCCATCACCAACTCCCGGATTTCACCCAAACTCACGTCCATTGAGTCAGTGATGCCATATAGCCATCTCATCCTCTGTCGTCCCCTTCTCCTCCTGCCCCCAATCCCTCCCAGCATCAGAGTCTTTTCCAATGAGTCAACTATTCGCGTGAGGTGGCCAAGGTACTGGAGTTTCAGCTTTAGCATCATTCCTTTCAAAGACAACCAGGACTGATCTCCTTTAGAATGGACTGGTTGGATCTCCTTTCAGTCCAAGGGACTCTCAAGAGTCTTCTCCAACACCACAGTTTAAAAGCATCATCTTCAGCACTCAGCTTTCTTCATAGTCCAACTCTTACATCCATACATGACCACTGGAAAAACCATAGCCTTGACTAGACAGACCTTAGTCGGCAAAGTAATGTCTTTGCTTTTGAATATGCTATCTAGGTTGCTCATAACTTTCCTTCCAAGGAGTACGCATCTTTTAATTTCATGGCTGCACTCACCATCTGCAGTGATTTTGGAGCCCCCCAAAATAAAGTCTGACACTGTTTCCACTGTTTCCCCATCTATTTCCCATGAAGTGATGGGACCAGATGCCATGATCTTTGTTTTCTGAATGTTGAGCTTGAAGCCAACGTTTTCACTCTCCTCTTTCACTTTCATCAGGAGGCTTTTTAGTTCCTCTTCACTTTCTGCCATAAAGATGGTGTCATCTGCATATCTGAGGTTATTGATATTTCTCCCAGCAATCTTGATTCCAGCTTGTGCTTCTTCCAGCCCAGTGTTTCTCATGATGTACTCTGCATAGAAGTTAAATAAGCAAGGTGACAATATACAGCCTTGATGTACTCCTTTCCCTATTTGGAACCAGTTGTTGTTCCATGTCCAGTTCTAACTGTTGCTTCCTAACCTGCATATAGGTTTCTCAAGAGGCAGGTCAGGTGGTCTGGTATTCCCATCTCTTTCAGAATTTTCCACAGTTTATTGTGATCCACAGAGTCAAAGGCTTTGGCATAGTCAATAAAGCAGAGTAGAGGTTTTTCTGGAACTCTCTTGCTTTTTCCATGATCCAGTGGGTGTTGGCAATTTGATCTCTGGTTCCTCTGCCTTTTCTAAAACCTGCTTGAACATCTGAAAGTTCACAGTTCACGTATTTCTGAAGCCTGGCTTGGAGAATTTTGAGTATTTCTTACTAGCATGTGAGATGAGTGCAATTGTGCGGTAGTTTGAGCATTCTTTGGCATTGCCTTTCTTTGGGATTGGAATGAAAACTGACCTTTTCCAGTCCTGTGGCCATTGCTGAGTTTTCCAAATTTGTTGGCATATTGAGTGCAGCACTTTCACAGTATCATCTTTAAGGATTTGGAATAGCTCAACTGGAATTCCATCACCTCCACTAGCTTTGTTCGTAGTGATGCTTTCTAAGGATCACTTGACTTCACATTCCAGGATATCTGGCTCTAGATAAGTGATCACACCATCATGATTATCTTGGTTGTGAAGATCTATTTTATACAGTTCTTCTGTGTATTCTTGGCACCCCTCAAAACATCCCATGCGTGTACTGCTATAGTCCATGCCCCAACCCTGCAGCAGGCCACCACCAACCCACACCTTCACCAGAGACTTCCAGTCGCCCACAGGCAAGGCTGGGTCAGTCTCTTGTAGGGTCATTGTTCCTTTCTCCTGGGTCCTAGTGCATAAGGTGCTGTTGTGCCCTCCGAAAGTCTATTTCCCAGTCCTATGTAAGTTCTGGCAGATCTATGGTGAGGTTAATGTTAACCTTCTCCAGGAGGACTTATGCCATACCCACACCCAGAGCCCCTGTCCCTGCAGCAGACCACTGCCGACATGTACCTCCACAGGAGAAGCTCAAACACAGTTCTGTCTCAGTCTCTGTGGGGTCCCTGTGTCCTGGTGCGCATAAGATTTGTTTGAGCTGTCTGAGTGTCTCTGGTGGGAATGGGGTTTGATTCAAAATGCGAATTTGCCCCTTCTACCGTCTGCCAGGGGTTCTCTTTTGCCCTTGGACGTGCTATATCTCCTCACAACTACTCCAGTTCTTACCATGTTACTGGGGTATCTCCTCATGGCCGTTGCTCCTGACCATGGATGTGGGGTATGGAGGACAAATGGTTATGGTCAGTGTGTCTCTTTGATGTTGCAAGCTGGGTGTTTTCCCCCATGAGAAAATAAGGGTTTTATCATTCCAATATCAGGTAACGTAATAGGCACTGACATTCTACAAGGGCAAACTCTGCCAACCTCCCTGGTGGCTCAGAAGGTAAAGCATCTGCTGTGATGCGGAGGACCTAGGTTTGATCCCTGGGTTGGGAAGATCCCCTGGAGAAGGAAATGGCAACCCATTCCAGTATTCTTGCCTGGAGAATCCCATGGACAGAGGAGCCTGGTGGGCTACAGTCCACGGGGCCACAAAGAGTCGGACATGACTGAGTGACTACACTTACTGGTAAATTCTACCTCTGGGTTAAAGTAATCAAACCAGTGCTGAAAGAAACACCAACTGGGAACCAGTAGGCCTGCCACACCAAGGAAGAGTGTTAACTGTCAAACAATATAAAGTTCCTGTAGGGGATAAGGTAATAGAAGAAGATATCCTATAACTGCACTGAACAGGTATTGTACACCCTGACCATATGTATGTTGAACAACAATTTTAAAGACAACAGCATAAAGATGAATGTGTTTGTGCATGAAAGTCAGTCATGTCCAGCTCTTTGCAACCTCATGGACTGTAGCCTGCCAAGGCTCCTCTGTCCATGAAGTTCTCCAGGCTAGAGTACTGGAGTGGGTAGCCATTCCGTTCTCCAGGGGATCTTCCCAACCAAGGGATCAAACACAGGTCTCCCTCATTGCAGGTGGATTCTTTACCATCTGAGCCACAAGGGAAGCCCATAAAGATGAATAGGGAAAGGGGAAGACAGAGTGACTGGTGGAGATGATGGGTTAGGTGGTGGTGTTTTGTTTATGGTTGTCAAAAAGATGACGTTTGATGAATATCTGAAGGTAAGTAAGGAATGAGGATGTAGATACCAGGAAAAGAGGATTCTAAGCAGAATGTAGCAAGTGCAAGTGGCCTGAGGTGGAATTTGCTTGGTGTGTTAAAGCAACAGAGTCCAGTAAACCTGGAGGAGAGTGAGAACCAATAGTGGTGGCCATAAGGCCCACGAGTTGTCATGGATTATAGGTAATGGAGTTGGAATTTACTTTGAAGTCAAAGGAAGATTTTATTATATGCAGAAAAATATTTAAGATAGATTTTGGCTAAACTTGCTGAAATTCCCAAAATTGATTAATGGTTCTAGTTCTAATTCTGCTGGGCTTTATAGTCAAAAGTGGAGAGAATTAAACTTTTATGTAGGAAACAAATATAGATAAACAATATTCTGGGGAGGTAGGTGTTTCCCAGAAGTCAATGATAATAGCATTCTGAATTGATAAATAATAATAATGTAACTCTATTCCAGTTGTTCTGAACTGTGTGTGGAAGCATTTGAGCACTTTTAATTACTTCAAGGAGTTAGGGTAAACTTGAAAATTATTTCTTAATATAGCCTCTTATAATAAGTGTTGTATATTGAAGCACTACTAAACACGGTCAAAATAAATGTATTTTCCATTCTGAACTTGTAAGACCAGGCTTAGTTTGAATCTTTGCTTTTTCACATACTTACTCTTTCACCTTGAGCAAATGCCCACAGCATCTTTGAGTCTCTGTTTCTTTATTCCCAAAATGAGTATAATAGTCTCTAATTCGTAGATGATTTCTGGTAAGCATTTACCTCAGTTTTTACCACATAGTGCAGTCCATTCTAAAGGAGATCAGTCCTGGGTGTTCGTTGGAAGGACTGATGCTAAAGCTGAAACTCCAATGCTTTGGCCACCTCATGCGAAGAGTTGATTCACTGGAAAAGACTCTGATGCTGGGAAGGATTGGGGGCAGGAGGAGAAGGGGACGACAGAGGATGAGATGGCTAGATGGCATCACCAACTCAATGGACGTTAGTTTGGGTGAACTCCGGGAGTTGGGATGGACAGAGGGGCCTGGCATGCTGCGATTCATGGGGTCACAAAGAGTCGGACACGACTGAACAACTGAACTGAACTGAACTGAAGCATTTAAAAATAGTTGTAGTTATAATAACTATATTGTTTTTGTCTCTCCTAGTTTTGTTACATATTGTAACTAAATAATAGGTTACAATATTTGTATTCTATTCACTAAAGCATACTTATTAATGTTTATTGATACTCTTTTCAATTTTTAATAAATCCTGAGGATCTGAAAATAATATGTACAAGAATCAAACAAAGAAATCCTATAAATGCAAATAATTTAGAAAAGAATATTCTTTTATACAAATCAATTAACATGAAATTTTAATTTCAGAATAACCAGCTTTTGCTTAATATTATGAGGACATTTTGTTTTTGTTCAAAGAATGTTTGACAATGCCTATTTTTTCTTGACTCACCTGGCATATGCAAATAATGCATGTTCAGTGAATGCTTGACAAAGAAATTGCATGTACGTATGTGTCTGTGTGTGCATGTGCAAGAGAGATTTTTTAAAATGAAGTACCATTGGGACTGGTGTGCATTGCAGATAGGGAGGTAAACCAGTGCAGCCACTATGGGAAACAAAATGGCTGTTCCTCAAAAAGATCTGTTACATGATTCAGGAATTCCACTTCTATGTATGTACTCCCAAAATTGAAAGCAGGAGCCAAAACAGATATATTTAGAGCAATGTTCATAGCAAACATTCACAATAGCCAAAAAGTGACAACAACCCAAATATCCATCATCAAATGAATGGATAATGCAAATGTTGTATATGTATGAAATAAAATATGATTTGGCCTAAAAAGAAATGGAATTCTGCTACATGCTACAACATGGACAAACCTGGGAAACATTATGCAATTTGAAATTAGCCAGATTTTTAAAAACATTGTATTATTCTACTTATATAAAGTGCATAGCAAAGGCAGATTCAGAGCAGAAAGTCTAACGAGGCTACCAGAGGCTAGGGGACGGTGAAAATGGGAAGTTTCTGTTTCATGGGTATAAAACAAAGTTATGAAGATAGATAGTGGTGATGGTTGTAAAATATTGTGAATGCACTTAATCCCAGGGAATTGTATGCTTGAAATACTTAAAATGGTAAATTTTTTGTTTGTGTATTTTAACTCAGTTAAAAAGAAAAAAAAATAGTTTAGAATTTTAAAGTGTAAAGTATCTTCAAAAGTAAATTGACTTTTAAATGCCCAGGTAAATACAGTTATTAATTTTAGTAATGCATGTTGGTTTATACACTCAATTACTGAAAATTTATGACATGTTAGGGTTATTTTCCCAGCTTGTTTCCTAGAACATTATGTACCAGCCATGTAGTTAGGGGAGAGGGGTACCAGGTGTTCATATTTTTACACTCTCCAGAGTTGCTTTACCTTATTATGGTAATATGGTTCTTCTAGTCACAGGCATTGCTTCAGAGATGGGTAGTTGCCCAGGCATAAGATAATATATTAAGAGTTACAGTATTAATATCTACAAAAGGAGCATAGCTATAAACTAACTACTACAACTACCAAAGACTTCCTTTCTCCAAGAACTGGAGAGTTGACTGTGTCATGGACAGTTTTTTACTTTTTAAAAAATTAAAGCATAATTGGTTTAAAATATTTAAGGTGTATAGAAAAATGATTCATTTATACATATGTAGATAAACATATGTGTATATGTGTATTTTTCTGATTATTTTCCTTTATAGATTATTGAAAGATATCACAGGATGCTGAATATAGTTCCCTGTGCTATACAATAGGTTCTTGTTTATTTTATTATGTTTTATTTTAATTTTATAATCCCAAATTCCTAATTTATGCTTCCTCCCTACTCATTTTGGTAACCATATGTTTGTTTTCTATGTCTATGACTCTGTTTCTTTTTGTAAATGAATTCACTTGTATTATTTTTTAGATTCCACATATAATGCTATAATATGATACTTGTCTTTCTCTGTTTGACTTTCTTCCCTCAGTATGATAATCTCTAGGTTCATGCATGTTGCTGCAAATAGCATTATTTCATTCTTTTATATGGCTGAATAATATTCTATTGTGTATATATATATGTGTGTAAATATATCACAACTTTAAATATATCACAACTTTATAATAATTGCAATTATATAATTTTCTCTGGCTATTAAATACTACTGTCTTAAAAATTCTTATAGGGGTGGTGTTTCAAGATCATGTTACCCCATATTTTCCAGATATAAATAAACAAGTTACATAAAATCTGCTGTTTAATTTTATTGGTGCACTTAAGTTGTTCAAGTTTGTCCAACAAAAATAAAGGTCTTTTTATTAATGATTCATAAAATTGTTTGAACTTTAAATTTTCTCTTTTAATAGATGGATGTGCACTCATCTGTTAGAATTTCAGTTTTTAAATTTTAGGTACTGTGTTTATAATTACTTTTGTAGGTTATTATTTTTGTGTGTGTTTGTTTTCTTACTGAAGTATAGTTGATTTATAATGTTGTATAAGTTTCAGGTATACAGCAAAAAGATTTATATATATACATATTTTTTTTCATGTTCTTTACCCTTATAGGTTAATTAAAAATACTGAGTATAGTTTCTTGTGCTACAGAGTAGTTGGTTCTTGTTGATTATCTATTTTATATATAATCATTGGAAGGACTAATGCTGAAGCTGAAGCTCCAATACTTTGGCCACCTCATGTGAAGAGTTGACTCATTGGAAAAGACTCTGATGCTGGGAGGGGTTGGGGGCAGGAGGAGAAGGGGACAAGAGAGGATGAGATGGCTGGATGGCGTTGCCAAATCAGTGGACATGAATTTGGGTGAACTCCGGGAGTTGGTGATGGACAGGGAGGCCTGGCATGCTACGATTTATGGGGTTGCAGAGTCGGACACAACTGAGCGACTGAACTGAACTGAACTGAGTGTGTAAATGTTAATCTCAAACTCCTAATGTATCCCTATCCTTCCTTTTCTGTTTGGTAGCCTTAAGTTTGTTTTCTATGTCTGTGAGTCTATTTCTGTTTTGTATATATGTTCAGTTGTGTCACTTCTTAAGATTCTATGTATGAGCAATATCATATATTTGTCTTTCTCTGGCTTCACTTAGTATAGTATACTTCACTTAGTGATCTCTAGGTCCATCAGTGTTTCTGCAAATGGCATTATTTCATTCTTTTTTATGGGTGAGTAATATTCCACTGTGTGTGTGTGCTTGTGTGTATCTATATATATCTATAGCTTATATATATCCAAGTCATGGCTTTTGTAAATGGTGCTGCTATGAATGTTGTGGTGCATGTATCTTTTTTATTATGATTTTCTCTACATATATTCCTGGGAGTGGGATTCCTGGATTGTATGGTAGATCTATGTTTAAGTTTTTAAAAACCTCCTTATATTCTCTGAAATGGCTGTACCAATTTAGATTCCCAACGGGGTCAGATGGTTCCCTTTTCTCTATACCCTCACCATCATCTATTATTGGTAGACTTTTTGATGATGGCTATTCTGATCAATGTGAAGGTGATAGCCTCACTGTAGTTTTAATTTGCATTTCTCTACCAAATATTCTTTATTCATTCATTTGATAGGCATTTGGGTTGCTTCCATGTCATGGCTACTGTAAGTATTGCTGCTGTGAACATTGGGATGCATGCATCTTTTTAAATTAGGTTTTCCATAGATATTTTTATGACCTAGCATCACAGAACAGAACCAGCCAATAATAAACACTATGTTCCAAGTAAATTTACTGGCATGTTATGAAAAATTAGAGGCTCACCTATCTTCTGGAAAGGTGTCAGATACTTTGGTATTTTTTTGGAGTATAAAAATAACTTGAGAGCTACTAGAAAACAGAAGGAGAAGCATGTGAAGCTATAAAACATTGCTTGTGTTTTCATTTTCTTTGTTTAATATGCTAAATGCAAAATAGTGCTCGGTGTATACCTAGGTTCATTTAACCTAAACTCTGAATTTTTGCCCAAGAACATTCAGAACAATGTCCACCTTTCCCCGCAGCACTCCTTACTTACAGCAAGAGAATCTTCTAAAGCAAACGGAGACAAATTGTTCTCAGCCTGGAACTAAATCACCTTTGGTGGAGGTGGAAAAGGCCTTTGACTACAAAGAATACAATAGCTGAAGTTATTTTGGTTCTGTTTCTCTGCTCAGTAAGTGAAGGCTTGCATCCTTTCTCCTCTCTTCTTCTCTTTCCCCATTATCTTTCAAAAGAGAAACGGCAGATTCAAGATAAAGATAAAATAAAATAAAGATGATGGGGACAATTGAATCAGATATATTCTTAAAGTGGAGAAGGCAATGGCACCCTACTTCAGTACTCTTGCCTGGAAAATCCCATGGATGGAGGAGCCTGGAAGGCTGCAGTCCATGGGGTCGCTAGGAGTCAGACAGGACTGAGCAGCTTCCCTTTCACTTTTCGCTTTCATGCATTGGAGAAGGAAATGGCAACCCGCTCCAGGATTCTTGCCTGGAGAATCCCAGGGATGGGGGAGCCAGGTGGGCTGCCGTCTATGGGGTTGCACAGAGTCAGAGACGACTGAAGCGACCCAGCAGTAGCAGCAGCATAATCTTAAAGAGACAGTGTTTAAGTTCTAGTTTTTATGTTTTAGTTTTCCAAGTTTATATAAGGTTCAGTTTAATTTTGTTTTTGTAAAGGTACAGTACAGGCTTTCATATACAAGGAGAGGTATTAAACTGGAATTTAGGAGGTGAAATTACTTTCTATAAATACATAGAAAGGAGGTTATATTTTAAGTGCTACCAAACAAGAATCTTAATATTCCATATCTGAAGATTTCAATCACTTGACAACTATCAGTCTAAATGTCTAATTATGGGGAATAAATTGCCAAAATTGTTATGTATTTTTCTAAATGGTGCTTTGGTAAGTCAGGAAAGGCATTCAAGGGGACACAAATGGTTGGAGGTTTTAAAAGAATAAACACATAGAAGTAACTGGAAGCAAAATCTAGCCAAAATGTTGAGCAGATGTGGAAACTACCATTTGATAAGGATTTTGTGCTTTTGATTTTACATAATGAACATGAGTTCAAATTTCCTGTAGACAAGGAAAATACAGGATTCTATATTTAGAAACTTAATGGCATGTCTAGAGGAATTATTTCTCTAGGATTAGAGAGTAAAGGGAAATGTGTGGGCAATGAGGAGAAAACTTTCAGTTCCTTCAGAAAATGATTTAAATTTCTTAATGAAAAAACCCCTTGAAGCACTCCAGCAAAGGTGTGGGGTGTGTGTGGGAGGGGTCAGGGTAGGAGACTTGAGGCTCTACTGAGGATCTTTCAGTCCAAGCGATCCAGGGTGACTGAAAGCTCTGTGTACAAGACTTAGTCTACCTTGCTTGTAACTCCTTTTCCACCATTTTTTGTTTTCATTTGACTGTATTTGTTATGTAAATAAAATGATAAGAAGAGCAATAATTCTGAAAGAAATGTATTCACTCAAAAATCTATCTCTTCAATCATTTTTATTTGGCTTTTTTTGTTTGTTTTTTTCCTGTTCCTTCACAATATTTTTTAATATAAATTTATTTATTTTAATTGGAGGCTAATTACTTTATAATATTGCATTGGTTTTGCCATACATCAACATGAATCCTCCACGGGTATACACGTGTTCCCCATCCTGAATCCCCCTCCCACCACCTTCCCCATACCATCCCTCTGGGTCATCCCAGTGCACCAGCCCCAAGCATCCTGTATCCTGCATCGAACCTGGACTGGCAATTCATTTCACATATGATGTTATACATGTTTCAGTGCCATTCTCCCAAATCATCACACCCTCTTCCTCTCCCACAGAGTCCATAAGACTGTTCTATACATCTGTATCTCTTTTGCTGTCTCACATACAGGGTTATCGTTTCCATCTTTCTAAATTCCATATATATGTGTTAGTATACGGTATTGGTGTTTTTCTTTCTGGCTTACTTCACTCTGTATAATCAGCTCCAGTTTCATCCACCTCATTAGAATAGAGTCAAATGTATTCTTTTTAATGGCTGAGTAATACTCCATTGTGTATACATACCACAGCTTTCTTATCTGTTCATCTGCTGATGGACATCTAGGTTGCTTCCATGTCCTGGCTATTATAAACAGTGCTGCGATGAACATTGGGGCACACGTGTCTCTTTCAATTCTGGTTTCCTCGGTGTGTATGCCCAGCAGTGGGATTGCTGGGTCATAAGGCAGTTCTATTTCCAGTTTTTTAAGGAATCTCCACACTGTTCTCAATAGTGGCTGAACTAGTTTGCATCCCCACCAACAGTATAAGAGGGTTCCCTTCTCTCCTCACCCTCTCCAGCATTTATTGCTTCTAGACTTTCGGATCGCAGTCATTCTGACTGGTGCTTCACAATATTTTTTGTTCATATGCACCTATGTCGTTTAAAAGTAGTTGTAATCACTTCAAAGATACTGTTTTGAATTCACCACAGCATTTCACCCTAGTATCTGTTTAAAAGAATTATTTCACCTTCTTTTAGCTTTAAAATCATCTCATTAATGGCCATGACTGCCCTGGTGTGCCAGTGCTAAGTTGCTTCAGTTGTGTCCAACTTTTTGGCAGGCTCGTCTGTCGAGGGGATTCTCCAGGCAAAAATACTGGAGTGGGTTGCCATTTCCTCCTCCAGGGGATATCTGACAATTAAGTTTTATCAGTCTTTTGTAGCCACAAATAATATTAAGGACAAGTAATAAAAATCCATTTTTAGAGAGTAAATGTTCTCGTAAAAATATATAGAAAGCCAGAGGTACAGAGTGGGACATTAAATCTTCAGCTAAGACTGACACTTCTGAGAAAGGGCAGAGGTATGTAAAAGAGACATAGAGGAGAAATTATCAAGGCTCCTGTGAAACAATGGAAAATGAGGGTGCAAAGGAGCCAATAATACTGATATGTTCAGCACTATTTTGCTTTTTTGCCCATTTATTATTTCTTACTTTAAACTTTTTCTATTTTTTTCTTATTTTATTTTCTTATTCTTTCATTTTTCTTATTTTTTCTTTATAAAGATTTAAAGAGGAAGCATATTCCTGATAATAATTGTTTTTGATAAATTGTGCCAAATTATTTCTAAAAGAGTTTCTCATTGATTTTTCCATTAACATAAAATAAGAGTAATCAGTTCTTCCAAATGTTATTAGCAGCTTCCATATATTACACAGCATTTAAATGAACTCAACAGAGTTTTTCATGGTGAGAACAGAGTGAGAAAAAGGATTGCCTTTTGTTTTGGAGATAAAGAGAGTGGATATATCTGAGTATAGTTATGCTTGCTAGTTTTATTGTATCCTTCATTACCAAACTATTGCGTTATTGGTTAAAAAATCTCTTCTCTAGGAAACTCTTCCTGTCCATTCATGGTTGCAATGAGAGTTGCCGTATTATTGCTACACAATTTTATTATTTTCCATTGTCATCATTGGTTGGGGCAGAGAGAAGACCATGACCCATTTGGGCTATTGAGTCTTTCCCGGAGAATATAGATGGACATTGAAATCAATTTATCCTTGGTTCCAAGACTGTAATATGGGAGGCCTATGGGCTGTTGGTGTTTGTTTCATCATATGGATTGTGAAAGAGAAGAAGCTTGTGTAGGGGAATATCCTATAAGAGGAATATCTAGAGAAAGAAGCAGATACTGGTTGGAGAAATAAGCTGATGGCACTGGGTCTCATTCCAATTCTTTCATGCTGTTTAAATCTTGAATCCTGCCTTCTTATTTACTCTTTAGGCCTTCTGGGTAGACACACACTATACTTGTGCACTTTTCTACCTGTATGGTGACCTGCTGTGGAATCTTACCTTAGAATCTCATGCTTCTCAGAGATGAACTTTGCTCTTGGTTAAGCCTCCAGTAACTATCAGTTAATTCTCTTATCCCTATATTTTTGGAAAAATAATTAACTTATAAACTAATAAATTGCAAATATAGGTTAATAGTTTAATACATGTTCCCAAATCTGGTAAATCAGAACTTTCCAGAAAGATACCATATTTTTTAAATTTCTTTGTTATGCCAGTTATTTCAGAGAACTTAGGGAAAATCACTCAGCAAAACTTGAGACACTGGAATAGTCTGATTGGCCTATCTCTATTTTCTGAGTTTCCTCTCTGCCTGCCTCTCTCTGTCTCTGGACTGACTACCTCTCTTTTCTGTGCTGCATATTTCTGCTTTTCCTCAGCTGCTGTATGTGGTCCATTTCAGGTGCAGGGAGGGGGGGATCTATACAAAAGCTGACAAGGGATATCCATATTTGGTCAGAACTAAAAAGTATAACTCCAGTTGGACTTCATGATCACTTGGTAAAAAGTGAAATCCCATGACCGCCTGCCAATGCCACTCTTCATTCTTTTTCTGCTTGCAGCTTGCTACATCTGGACACAGTCACATGATAAGTTTGTTTCACTTTTAGATCCACTGCTAACCAACAAAGTCTCTCAATATTCCCTGTTCCACTGGATGAGGGAAACGTTTCCCCCGACCCCTGGCCATGAGTCATGTACAAACAGACTGGCTAACATGGCATCAGGTGCTCACTCCTGATCCAGTTCCAATGACAGAAAGTGCGGATTTGCAAAGAGTGAGCTGTGGTCACATAGGCATAACAGAAATCCTCTTAGCAGAGGGACTGGGCAGACATGATATTAAATGATTCAGTTTCTTAAGTGAAATCTCAACTGATCTTTTTAAATTTTTTAAAAATTTTTATTTTTTAGCTTCACTGCACAGTTTGTGGGATTTTAGTTCCCAGATCAGGGATTGAACCTAGCCCCATGGCAGTGAAAACACTGAGTCCTAACCACTGGACTGCCAGGGAAAGTCCCTGAAATCTCAGTTCTCAGTTGATCTTAACCACGAAATGAGCTAAGAAGAGATAACCATTTTTTTTTTAATTTAAAAGATTACTTATTTCCTTTGTTCCTTTTTTCTTTGTTTTATACAAATGTTCACACACACACACGTGCACACACACACATATGCACGATAGTTAGCTAATGATCCTAATTTTTCATAATTAACCATGTAGTAACTCTAGTTGTGGTCTCTGGTGTTTACTCAGCTCTTTGGAGGCATTATTAGTCTAAATTGTCTTTCTTTTTTTTTTGTCTTCCACTTCTCTGTCAGAAAATAAAATAGGATAGAACAATAGAAAGAGCACATAGAGATCAGCAACTTAGATTCACTGACAATCACCAACTAGATAAATGTCTTTGAGAACCCATCTAGGTTTATATAACTCCCTATCTCTCTCTCTCTATATATATATATATGTGTGTGTGTGTATGTGTGTGTGTGTATACATATGTATATATACACACACTTATACATATATATTTACAAATGTATATTTATAAATGCATAATAACATAGTAGTGTTTATAAAAATATATTTAACATATGCAAAAGGAAAATGACTCTATTCAACACATGTATTTATAAAACTGTCAATTTCCCAAATATAAATTACTATGGGTTCAAAGTTTTAAGTAGTAATACCAAAATGAATAAATTATCATCTATAAAAGTTATAGTGTCTAGAAATTTTGGAAGGATGTCTGGACCCAAAGGAGAATAGCATTTCTTTTTACTGAGATGAAGAAGCTATTCCTTCCATGAGTCCTCATAGAGAGGGCACCATATAAAAGTAATAAACAATATTTTTAATTATCTCCTGAAAACAATTACAGAAGTTTCTGTCATGATTAAGGGAATGGTCTCTGAAAATTTGGCTCAAGTTTTCATATCACCATTTTCAAACTAAGTGATTGAGCAAATTACTCTCTCTGTGGCTCTACTTCTTCATTGTTAAAACAGGGAAAATAATCGTTAACTCAAATGTGTTGTGAGAATTAAATGAAATCTCATACATGTGACTCTTAAAGTAGTGACTGGCACATAGTCAACACTTACAATAAACTGTCATTATTTCTGAAATACAGTTCATTATATTTTTAAATCTCAAAATAGATAATAGTCTAACACCAAATTGCATTTCTGTCACAATAAGATTTTGAACAAGCCAAAAGTTTTAGAGTTCTGTGACAATCAGGCTCAATCCAGGGAGATGTTTTAAAGTAGGCAAATAAATGGACCACCTGTTCTTCAGACAAGCATCTGTAAATAGTTTTGTTCAACTTAGTTTTTGATAGCTATTGATCAGCAGTGATTGTGTGGTTATACTCTTTGACAGGTACGTGGAGTGCAGCTTGTCTGAGCTGTTGATTAAGTGCAAAACTCATGTTTTGAAAGGGCTACAAGATTTAAAGTTGAGAAGCTCAATAAAAGCATGTCTTAATAGAAACCCTCTATCTCTGCAGGGAGATGGGCAGAGGTTACCTGTGGAAAATAGCAACATTCTAGTTAAAATATAACTTGGGATTTGACCCCACATCTAGATGGAGGTGTGATTGAGGCTCACACATTTTAATCAGAAAGCAGATGTACAATAATTTCACCTGAAAATGTTTTGAAAGCAGATATAACAAATGCTCACCTCAGCTGTAAATAAAAACTCAGTGACATCCTTATTTAATGTTTAACCTTGATCACTATCCCTTTCTTGTATGTGCACCAAATGTATGCCCAAGTAACTGAATGGATTTAACATACTGCATAAGTTTATTGATTAAGAGTTATAGAACATGAACTCAAAATAACCATTTTGTTTATAGAATGTTTCATGGTACAGTTTATATTTGAAATTGCTCTGGTGGCTAACTGTAGCCTCGGATGTTGGAAGCCAGTTGTGAAATCAGGAAGGTGCATTAGGATACTAAGGCAGGAAAATAGGTGAGATGTTTGTGGCTCATTATGAGTCAGTTCGGAGATTTGTGAAAGCCCCTGATAGGGATCCCACGAGTTTCATCCCCAATCCTGATGTATATATCACCAGTTTCAGAAGACTCCTTCAAGGAATATGAGAAATAAAAGTTAAAATATCATAAAGTGATCTTTTAAACCTTTGAGGTGCTTTTTAAAGCAAGCCATACACAGCTTTGAATGGGGCAATGTACTTTTTAAAGCAAACCATACACAGCTTGCCAGGAATTTGAACTGGTATCAGAAATTAGAGTTTTCAGTAGTAGGAATCAAGTGACAGTCCCTTTGCAGATGACATAGATAAGGATGACCAAAATACACCCCCCCCTTTTTTTTTTTTTTGCCACTTCTTTCCCAGCATCAGGGTCTTTTCCAATGAATCGGCTCTTTGGATCAGGTGGCCAAAGTATTTGAGCTTCAGCTTTAGCATCAGTCCTTCCTATGAATACTCAGGGTTGACCTCCCTTAGGATCAACTGATTTGATCTCCTTGCAGTTCAAGGGGCTCTTGAGTCTTCTCTAGCACAATATGAAAGCATAAATTCTTCAGCTCTCAGCCTTCTTTATGGTCCAACTCTCACATCTGTACATGACTACTGGAAAACCCATAACTTTGACTATATGGACCTTTGTGGCAAAGTGATGTCTTTGCTTTTTAATACACTGTCCTATCTTAGCTTTTCTTCCAAGAAGCAAGTGTATTAATTTCATGGCTGAAGTCACCATCTAGTGATTTTGGAGCCCAAGAAAATCTGTTACTGCTTCCACATTTTCCCCTTCTATTTGCTAAGAAGTGATGGGACTGGATGCCATGATCTTAGTTTTTTGAATGTTGAGCTTATGCCAGCTTTTTCACTCTCCTCTTTTACCCTCATCAAGAGGCTCTTTAGTTCCTTTTTGCTTTCTGTCATTAGAGTGGTATCATCTGCATATCTGAGGTTGTTGATATTTCTCCTGGCAAGCTTGATTCCAGCTTGTGAATCACCCAGCCTGGAATTTTGCATGATGTACTCTGCATGTAAGTTAAATAAACAGGGTGACAATATACTGCCTTGATGTAGCCCCTTCCCAATTTTGAACCAGTTCATTGTTCCATGTAAGGTTCTAACTCTTCTTGACCCGCATATAGGCTTCTCAGGAAACAGGTAAGGTGATCTGGTATTCCCATCTCTTTAAGGATTTTCCACAGTTTGTTGTGATCCTAATAGCCAATGAATTAGAAGTAGATGTATTTTTGGAATTTTGCTTTCTCTATAAGCCAATGATTTTTAGCAATTTGATCTCTGGTTCCTCTGACTTTTCTAAATCCAGCTTGAACATCTGGAATTTTTTGGTACACATACTGCTGAAGCCTACATTGAAGGATTTTAAGCATAATATTACTAGCATGGGAAATTTGTGCAGTTGTCTGACAGTTTGAACATTCTTTGGCATTGCCCTTCTTTGGGACTAGAATGAAAACTGACCTTTTCCAGTCCTGTGGCCACTGAGTTTTCCAAATTTGCTGATATATTGCATGCAGCACTTTAACAGCATCATCTTTAGGATTTTGAATAGCTCAGCTGGAATTCCATTATCACCACTAGCTTCGTTTGCATAATGTTTCCTAAGCATTGACTTGACTTCACACATCAGGATGTCTGGCTCTAGGTGAGTGATCACACTATCATGGTTATCCTAGCCATTAAGACCTTTTTTGTGTAATTCCTCTGGGTAGTCTTGCCACATCTTCTTAATCACACATCAGAATGTCTGGCTCTAGGTGAATGATGACACTATCATAGTTATCCTAGTCATTAAGACCTTTTTTGTGTAGTTCCTCTGGGTAGTCTTGCCACATCTTCTTAATCTCTTCTGTTTCTGTTAGGTCCATACTGTTTCTGTCCTTTATCATGCCCATCTGGCATGAAATGTTCCCTTCATATCTCCAATTTTCTTGAGATCTCTAGTCTTTCCTGTGTACTTTTCCCCTCTGTTTCTTTGCATTGTTCACTTAAGAAGCCCTTCTTCTCTTCTTGCTATTCTCTGGAACTCTGCATTCAGTTGGGTATATCTCACCCCTTTCCCTTGCTTTTTGCTTCTTCTTTCCTTAGCTATTTGTAAAGCCTCCTCAGACAGCCACTTTGCCTTCTTGCATTTCTTTTCCTTTGGGATGGTTTTGGTAACTGCTTCCTGTACAATGTTATAAATCTCCATCCATATTTCTTCAGGCACTTTATCTACCAGACCTAATACTTTGAATTTATTTGTCATGTCCACTGTAGAGTCACAAGTGATTTGACTTAAGTCATGCCTGAATGGCCTAGTGGTTTTACCCACTTTCTTCAATTTAAGCCTGCATTTTGCAATAAGGAGTTCATGATCTGAGTCACACTCAGCTCCAGTTCTTTCTTTTTTTTCCCCTGACTCTATATAGCTTCTCCATTTTCAGCTACAAAGATTATAATCAATCTGGTTTCAGTATTGACCATTTGATGATGTCCACGTGTAGAGTCATCTCCTGTGTTATTGAAAAAGGGTATTTGCTAAGACCAGTGCATTGTTTTGGCAAAATTCTGTTAGCCTTTGCCCCGCTTCATTTTGTACTCCAATGCCAAAGTTGCCTGTTACTCCAGGTATCTCTTGACTTCCTACTTTTACATTCCAATCCCCTATGATGAAAAGGACATCTTTTTTTTTTTTTCCCCAAAGTTAGTTCTAGAAAGTCTTGTAAGTCTTTATAGATCTGTTCAACTTCAGCTTCTTTGACATTAGTTTTCTGGGCATAGACTTGAATTACTGTTATGTTGAACGGTTTGCCTTGGAAACAAACTGAGCTCATACTGTCATTTTTGAGATTGCACCCAAGTACTGCATTTCAGACTCTTTTGTTGACTAGGAGGGCTACTCCATTCTTGCCCACAGTAGTAGATATAATGGTCATCTGAATTAAATTTACCCATCCGTTTTAGTTCACTGATTTCTAAGATGTTGATGTTCACTCTAGCCATCTCATGCTTGACCATGTCCAGTTGACCTTTATTTATGGGCCTAACATTACAGGTTCCTGTGCAAATTGTTCTTAACATCATCAGACTTTTACCACCAGACACATCCACAACTGAGTGTCGTTTCCACTTTGGCCCAGCAGCTTCTTTCTGTGTGGAGCTATTAGTAATTGCCCTCCACTCTTCCCCAGTAGTATGTTAGATACCATCTGACCGGGGGAACTTATCTTTCAATTTCATATCTTTTGCCTTTTTGTACTGTTCATGGGGTTCTTATGGCAAGAATACTGGAGTGGTTTGCCATTCCCTTCCCCAGTGAACCACGTTTTGTCATCTTACTATCTGCCTGCTACACTTTCATGGATATTGGTAGGAGACATGAAAGTCTTGAGTCAGAGACAAAGGATTTTATTACTGTAGGCGTGGCATACAGCATGAGTCTTAATCTGTAATGACCCCTTACTGCACCCACCCTCTGCCCCACCAAGTTCCACAGGAGCAATTTTGAGGTGGGCCCTGGTGGATGCTTTTCAGTTGGCACTTTTGCACCACAGCTGAGGAACCTCGAACTTAGTAAACCTTAATCTTTTGTAATAAGGATTCAAGCAAACCTGCCCAATCCTTGCTCTAAAGGGAGATACTATCTTTATTATACTGGATATTTAATTCTGCCATCTGCTTCAGAGACCTTATATCTATCTCCCATAGCTCTTTGCTATCCAAAACATGCTTCAAAAGATAGCCCAGACAGTTTCTGTATGTCTGCTCATAAGACATACACAAACATGAGAGACAGATGGAAAATTTTGTCCCAAGAATAGTTATGAAAAAAGCTACAAATAAACATTAAAATGCAATTTTAAGTATCAATTTAGATGTATAGTTCATTTGCATGATGCATTGTACATGATACAAGATACATTTATCTTCATTGTAAAAAAAAATAATTATAGCTGTCTATGTCTGATGTCAGACTTTTGTCTCATTTAAGCACCTGGTTTGAGAAGCTATTCTGTATGTGATTAGTCAGCTTTAGCTGGGCTCTTCAATCTTGATACCAAGAACAGATAAGTGTTCTTTTGGGGGCCTTCAAAGCAGTAGACAAAGTTCAGCCAGACTTCTTTCTGACAGTTCTATTCTGTCCCCTCCGCCTGCTTATGTTCTCCTCTACTTGACTTTTCATTACATGGTATACAGCTAGTTTAAAGGTCCTGTAGCCTGTAGGGAACAGAAAGGGGGCTACAGACAGAGGGAATATGGGGTTTTGATTTGTTTTGTTTTGTTTTTGCTGCGCTGTTCTGTGAGGTCTTATTGCCACATGGGGGATCTTAGTTTCTTGGCCAGGAATCGAACCTGCATCCCCCTCCATTGGAAGTGTGGAGTCTTAACTACTAGACCACCAGGGAAGTCCTGGAACTTGATGTTTTTTAATTCTCTCTGCATATGATATTGAGAAAAATTATGACCATATTGGAAATTATATGCAGAACCCAAAACAGCATGTTCTAAAAAGTAGCAGTTTCCCTGAATTATATCCCTTATGTTGTCTTGCTGTTCTTTCTCCCAACTGTTTAACACTGATTAAATGAATTGTAATTATACTTTCCTCTATTTCACTTCCCTATCCACTGACCTGACCATTAAGCTCAAACCACACATTTTAGATTTTTTGGTATATAATAACTCACATTAAAATTAAATTTCTTTAAATAAATGGAACATAAGTAATTAAAATGTTAATTACTATATTTTTAAAAGCTAAAAATACATGTTACATGACAATGGAAGTCATTAAAAAGAAACTGCTATCAAATTAGTACTGGATGAGGCAAATGTAAATTTTTAGAAAACAAAGGAATGGGAAACACTTAAAAAGTTGTTGTATATAATACAACTTACAACTGACTCTAAGTTGTCTTCTAGTTTTAAAGAAACCTGTAACTGGAAACCATAGGGCTTTTATTTTGTATGTGATTTATTCATAAAGAAGGCATCAAATTGCAATTTGCAGGCTTCTATATAAAGATGAGGTTTTGATCACATATCGAAAGATTGGTAAAAGCTGTCTGTCAGTCTGTTCCCCTATCTGTCTCCTCTTCTGAATTTTCCATTTCAACTAGCATATTCAACTAAGTGACAAATCATGGTGATAGAAGTTATAGGGGCTGCTCCTCCCCTGATGGCTATGATGACATGGGCACACTTCTGCTCCTCCAGAGGCTTTTGCATTTGAATATTCTGATCCAGGTTGTGCTAATGTAAAATATAATCTTTTGAGGACAATTTCTTTCTACCTGTATTACTCAGGAAAGAGACTTCTTACACGAAACTAGTCAAACTATGTATGTAGTTTTGTGTGTTTTTGTTGTTGTTTTGTTCTTTGCTTTTTTCACTTAAAATTGAACTATGAGCATTCACTCACATCATTTAGTCTTGGAAAATGTGACTTTTGGATTGCATGGCATTGTGTCCAATACAGTGGATACTGTATATTTAAATTTACTTAAGGGCTCAGAGGTTAAAGTGTCTGCATCCAATGTGGGAGACCCGGGTTTGATCCCTGGGTCGGGAAGATCCCCTAGAGAAGGAATTGGCAACCCACTCCAGTATTCTTGCCTGGAGAATCCCATGGACTGAGGAGCCTGGTGGGCTGCAGTCCACGGGGTCACAAAGAGTCGGACACGACTGAGTGACTTTAAAGAAGAAAGAATTATATTTAAATTTGCTTAAGTACTCAAATTTGGCCATTTAGCTTGCTACAAATTTTAAATTTTAACAGTTTAAAACTGTCAGATATCTTCTGTGATTACTGTTGTGCTTATGGTCCAATTATTCCTTTGGCTAAATTACAGAGTTTGAATTGCCCATCAAATGGTATGAAAAATTCTAGGTTCTTGATAAATATAGCCAAAGTCCTCTAAAGAGCTTGTTCTAATTTAAATTTCTTCTAGGCAGCTTATTGCATCCTATTGAACAATAAATACTAAAATTTTATAATCTTTGTCAAATTGTTAGGCCAAAATGGTGTTATTCTACTTTATGATACATTTGGATATAAGAGGAACATTCCCCAACATGTTTACTGATCATCTGTCATTATTCTCCTGTGAATTGCATGAATTCTACATTCTTCAAGAATATATGATTATAGTTGATCATGTTTACTGCAAATATTTTTCATACTTTATGCTTTTTAATTTTTTCATGTTTGAAAATGCACAACACTCCAACAAAGCTAGAAAGAAATATAGAAATTTCAATGTTATATTTAAGCACCAGACTTAAAAAAAAAAATCAGGAAAGATTTAAATTATTAAAGGGCTTGCTTGTTATTCAGCTCAGTTCAGTTCAGTTCAGTCGCTCAGTCATGTCCAACTCTTTGCTTGTAATTAACTAAAAGTAAATCAAGCAATCCTTAAATTACTTGATTAAACTTTATGAGTTTTAAGGACCATCATAAATGTTGAAGAAAATGATGACTGATTATGACTTTACTGTAGGAAGATACTACTTTTGTAGTGTGGAATATGATTACTCTCTTGAAAAAGAAAATCAGAGTAGTAAGTTTACTTTTCTTTGTCATTTAGCCATCCAAGAAAACTTCAAACATCCACGGTGCAGTTATATTATTGATATTGGGTTATGTTTTTTAGTTGTCTGTGTGATTTTATGAAAGATAAGGTCTCTTTAAAGCTGGGCATACTGTAGACAATTTTCCAAAAAAAAGTAAAACAAAACAAACAAGCAAAAGAGTCCTGTTACATTTCATAAAAGAAGCATGATACACATATTCCAATTAGATGTACACACTGCTGTATTTAAAATGGATAACCAGCAAGGACCTAAGGTATAGCACAGGGAACTCTGCTTAATATTATATAACAACCTAAATGGCAAACAAATTTGAAAAAAGGTTAAATACATGTATATGTATAACTAAATCACTTTGCTGTATACCTGAAACTATCAAGCACTGTTAATCAGCCATATTCCAATATAAAATACAAAGTTTTTTAAAAAAGTAAATCTCAGCAGAAATGTAATCACTTTCATCACAAGGAAAAGAAGTGGGACATAAATAGATATATGGCCTGTGTTGCACAGAGTAAATCATACATATTACATTATGCAGTCAAAGTTTGGGATGTTTTAGAAGCATCAGCCATGCAAATTTACCTCGTTAAAAACAAACAAAAAAAGAGGAATCTAGAAAAGGAACTTTGAAAAATCACTGCAAGTTATTGAAATTTTAATATAGTAGAAAGATTTTGGGGGAAGGTTTTTTTTTTTTTATTTTTTTTTTTATTGTACTCACATGGAGGTACAGAAACTTTTCTAACAATCTGTTGAAGGTTTGCTTTTCTTCTTATGGGGCCTGGGCCCATCCTCTGCTGCCACACTGCCCTTATGCAGAGGTTTTATATGCAAATGCATGAGCTTTCACTTAAGGCAGGTTTACTGTCATCTCTTATCTCATGTCCTTGTGTCTTGCTCTGCCTTTACTCCTTTTCCTGTAGTTTGGAATGAAACAGCTGCCACAAACTTGTCTGAAACGTGCTTTAAGGTTTCAGAGCTTCTGAGGCCAGTACAGAACATATGAGTGAAAAAAGAGGGGCAGCTACTTGTTTTCAATGCAAGATCACTCATTTGAATTTGAAATAGCAAAGTCAGATTCAGGAAAGGAGGAAAGAAAAAAGCTATCTCACAAGTAAAGAATTGGCATTCAGAAAATTGATTGTTGGGTGAACTGGATTTGTAACACTTTTGAAAAATTGAGGTAGAATTGACATAAGGTGATATTCCCAGATCTTACATAGACAGATTGATAAGTTTTGATAAATATTAACACACAGCAGAATCCTTAACATAAAATTGGATAAAGAAGAATTTATGGATTTGAGTGGGGATGATGAGAACTTGCTATTAGCATTGTTCCTAGAAGTATAGAAAAAGTGGTGGTCTGTGCTAAATGAAGTTGAAATGCCAAAATTGCCATGCAAATGTGGAGAAAGAGAAAAGGCTCAGAAGAGTAAGAATAGTGGAATGGATATACTATGTGTGGCCAAAAAACCTTCCAGATGATTATGTTCCATAGCTAAGCTCAGAAGACATGCCATTCACTAAGGCCATGAGGAATGTCCTGGTGAGTACATTAGCTTCTCTAAAAATGTTCATTGGAAACTCCCCTGTAGCCAGGACTTCGGGTAGGTTAAGACATTAACAACTAAGCTCCCTCAGGACCATGGTGATGAGAGGATTCTGAAACAATCAAAGGTAGATGGTGGTGCTTAACCATCAGAAGTATCAATTACTGTAGTCACTGCAGTGACAGCCTAGAGAGCTTGACACAAGGAGTTGGGAAAAGGTTACTTGAATACTGCATCACAAAGGGAAAAACATGTGGGCATCCAGTAAGAATACTGGTAAAACATATATAAAGAAATTGAGAATGGACAAGCAGGAGTCTGAGACAGTCACCTAACACAAATTCTCTATTTTCAGACCAGGAATCCACTGAAGAAGTCATCAAGCCTCTAGGGAGAAGTATGGTGAAACACAATTCATATACTTACTATACTTACTCTTCTAGTCCTTCAATATTACCTATGGTCATTTACTCACACGATGACACACAGATAAAGGGGCATACGGGGGAACTGGAGAACTCTTGGATATTATAGGGTCTCAGTTGACCTTGATACTCTGTCACCATGGCCCCCTGTTAGAGACATGTGAGGCCAGGTGAAAAATGAAATGCTGACAAAGGCCCAGCTTACGTTGGGACCAAACTCACCTCATGGTCACTCCCTGGATATATAATTGGAATTGACATACGTGGCAATTGACATCATCATATGCTGGGTCTATGTTATGTGGGTTAATAACCAAATAAAATGCCCCCTTCCCCAGCCATGATAGTAAATAAAAAACAATAGAAAATCATAGGAGATGGAGTATGGATGGAGGAGGTTAGAGGTTCTATTTAGGACTAAAAAAATGAAGGGGTGGTGATACTCCTGTTAGTTAATCAGTTTGTCTGCATGCTAAGTTGCTTCAGTCATGTCTGAGTCTTTTTGACCTATGGACTGTAGCCCTCCAGGCTCCTCTGTCCAAGCAAGAATACTGGAGTAGGTTGCCATACTCTCCTCCAGGGGATCTTCCTGACCCAGGGATCGAACCCGTGTCTCTTATGTCTCCTGCATTGGCAGGTGGGTTTTAGCCACTGCAGAAACTAGATGGATACTGCGCATCACTCAAAGTGCAAGTAAATTGTGGCTTCCATATGTTTGACACACTACTTTCCACTTAGTGCTGCAGTAAATTCATTCTTAATTTCTAGAAATGAGAAGTCTTATCTAATAAAAAAATCTTACAACTAAAGGGATGGTCCTGATTGTGTTAATGACTTGTTTTGATGGTTGACAAATTCCTTTTGTATGCCCAGAAAGATACCATTCACCTCTTTCCTACTTTCTAAAACAGTTTACACTAGTTTCTTGGCAGGTATTTAGAACATGTGCATATAAACCATATGTGAACAATGGAATAGTGTGCTCTGTATTAATTTTCTAGGCAGCAATTAGTTGAGGTTATATTTGTTCTCATAAAACTGTTGAACTACTGCTCAGGGTTGGCTCAGTTTTGATGGAACTGATTGATTTCCTGGCAATATTTTCCGTTTTTCTACCCCATGCTGATAGCACCTGAGTCAGAAATATGCTCAGCCTTGCTTTTGTTCTTGACACTTAATAGTTGTGACCATGTTAATTACCATGCTGTCGAATTGCACAATGGGGACTCTCTAGTACTGAGAGTGATTACAGCCTTGCCTTCTTCAGGAAGACTTTATTGGAAACTGTGTGCAATTTGTAATTAAAGTTCTAGTCATCCTTGATAAATGTACCTTTTTCTAAGTATAACAGTCTATTGTACTTTCATCTTGGTTAAATATTTTGCAAGTTAGGTGTATCTGGGGATAGGATCCTAAGAGTCTCATGTTCTGTGGTTTGTGACAGGAATTAAAAATAACAACGTTGAAACTATTCCTTATTCTTATAAAACCTTTAAATACATGAAATAAAATGCATTCAATATAAAAATAATTTGCATCTTTGTATTTAAAATATATTTTGTTCAAGACTACACAAAACAAAGGGCTTCACCAGTGACTCAGATGGTAAAGAGTGTGCCTGCAATGCAGGAGACCGGGGTTCAATCCCTGGGTCAGGAAGATCCCCTGGAGATGGAATTGGCAATCCACTCTAGTATTCTTGCCTGGAGAATTCCATGGATTGAGGAGCCTGGCAGGCTACAGTCCATGATGTAGCAAAGAGTCTGACATGACAAAACAAAATTATACAGTTAAGTGGATTATTATAAAATGCAAAATGAACAACCAGGAAATCATGTCCACCACCAGTGACTAAACCCTGGATCACCATCCCTGCCCCCAAAGTAAACCCTCTTTGACTTTCATGACATAGACTTTCTTTTCTTTGTATTTTTTTTTTTTCATTGAAGCACAAATCTCTAAACATTATATTATAGTTTTACCTGTTATGGAACTTCATATAAATCAAACCATACAATAAATCTTTAATTTTTTATGACATTTCTTGCTCAGTCTTCTGTTTGTGAGACTCACCTCTGCTTGTTGATATATTTAGATTTAGTTGGTTCATCTTTATTGATGTATTCTATTGCTTGAGTACTCCACAATTTGCTATCCACTTTATGTTGATGGATATTTGGGCTTTTTCCAGTGTGAGGTTTTTGTAAACAGTATGTATATTTGTAGATTTCTTTTGCTGCATATGTGCACACACTTTTTTAGTATATACTTTGCAGTGGAATTATCGTGTGTACATATATACAAGTTAGCACCTGACTCCAAACTGTTTTCAGAGTGGTTGTCCCATTTTATTGTCTCATCAGCAATGTATGGCAGTTCCCGTTGGTTTACACTCTTGCTAATATGTGGCTGTAAACCTTAATTTTAGCCATTGGTATGTTTTTAATATCTCTTTGTGATTTTAATTTTAATTTTCCTGATTTTTCTAAGACAAAATATTTTCATATATTTATTTGTGACTAGTATGTCTTTGTGGGGCACCTTTTCCACTCTCATTTTCTCTTTGGATTACCTGGCCTTTCCTTTTTGATTTGTAAGAGTTTTTTGGTATTCAGAGGTGTGTTTGTGTGTGTGTCCCATCTTCTGTACATTGGTTTGCCTTTCACTCTCTTGATGGTATCTTTTGAGGAATAAGAGTTCTTAATTTTTATGTAGTTCAGTTTTTAAATATTTTTCTTTATGTTTACTACTTTTTGTGTCCTATTTAAAAAACTTTTTCTTACAGTAAGGTAAGAAAGATATTCTCTTATATTGTTGGTATATTCTGAAAATTTATAATTCCTTTATGTTTGTATCTACATAGCCCTAAGTTTTCATATTTATATATGATGTGAGATAAAGGTATATTTTGTTTTTTTTTCTCGAATTTTATCCAGTTGTTTTAGGATTGTTCATTGAAAAGTCTGCCTTTCCCACATTGTTCTACTTTGCTATCATTATTTTGAATTAAATGTTCATATGTATATGAATTCCTTACTGGGCTCTTTTAAAATCATTAAAGTTGTCTGCTCGTATGTGTGTGTGTGAAAGTTGCTCAGTCATGTCCGACTCTTTGCAACCCCATGGACTGTAGCCTGCCAGGATCCTCTGTCCATGGAATTCTTCAGGCCAGAATACTGGAGTCGGGAGCCTTTTCATTCTCCAGGGATTTTCCTGACCCAGGGATTCAAACCGGGGTCTCCTGCATTGCAGGTGGATTCTTTACCAACTGAACTATGATATCCTGACATTAATATCACACTTTTAATTAAATATTGTTTTAAAGTAAGTGTTCACATCATGTATTAAAGCAAATCTTTCCCCTTCTATTTTGAAGAGTATCTTGACCTTTTTAAGTTTATTGCAGTCAATTTAAATTTTAGAATAATTTATAAAGTTACACTCACAAATACCTACTCCATTGTAATTGTATTGATTCTGTGGAAGTTTGAGGAGAGTTGAAATTCTCATAATATCAGGTCATTCCATGAATAAGCCTGCTAATCCCTACATTTATCTAGGTCTTCTTTAATTTTTTTCAATAATGTTTTATTGTTTTATATGTAGAGGTCTTACACACCTACCATTAGATTTGCTATATTTCATGATTTTGATGTTCAGTATTGTGCTCATTAACATTTTTATTTTCTAATTAATTGTGAAAATTTATGAAATTACAGTAGATCATTCCATGTTGAATTTATAATCATTAACTTTTCTAAAAATAAAAATGTTTGTCTGTGGATTGTTTTATATTTTCTCTGTATACTGTCACATTATAGATTCAGTTCAGTTCAGTCGCTCAGTCGTGTCCGCCTCTTTGCAACCCCATGAATCGCAGCACGCCAGGCCTCCCTGTCCATCACCAACTCCCGGAGTTCACTCAGACTCACGTCCATCAAGTCCGTGATGCCATCCAGTCATCTCATCCTCTGTCGTCCCCTTCTCCTCCTGCCCCCAATCCCTCCCAGCATCAGAGTCTTTTACAATGAGTCAACTCTTCACATGAGGTGGCCAAACTACTGGAGTTTCAATTTTAGCATCATTCCTTCCAAAGAAATCCCAGGGCTGATCTTCAGAATGGACTGGTTGGATCTCCTTGCAGTCCAAGGGACTCTCAAGAGTCTTCTCCAACACCACAGTTCAAAAGCATCAATTCTTCGGCACTCAGCCTTCTTCACAGTCCAACTCTCACATCCATACATGACCACAGGAAAAACCATGGCCTTGACTAGACGGACCTTAGTCAGCAAAGTAATGTCTCTGCTTTTGAATATGCTATCTAGGTTGGTCATAACTTTTCTTCCAAGGAGTAAGCGTCTTTTAATTTCATGGCTGCAATCACCATCTGCAGTGATTTTGGAGCCCTGAAAAATAAAGTCTGACACTGTTTCCACTGTTTCCCCATCTATTTCTTAGCAACCAACAGTGATGGGACCGGATGCCATGATCTTTGTTTTCTGAATGTTGAGCTTTAAGCCAACTTTTTCACTGTCCTCTTTCACTTTCATCAAGAGGCTTTTGAAATGAAAGAGGAGAGTGAAGTGATGGGACCGGATGCCATGATCTTCGTTTTCTGAATGTTGAGCTTTAAGCCAACTTTTTCACTCTCCCCTTTCACTTTCATCAAGAGGCTTTTGAGTTCCTCTTCAATTTCTGCCATAAGGGTGGTGTCATCTGCATATTTGAGGTTATTGACATTTCTCCTGGCAATCTTGATTCCAGCTTGTGTTTCTTCCAGCCCAGCGTTTCTCATGATGTACTCTGGGTGACAATATACAGCCTTGACATACTCCTTTTCCTATTTGGAACCAGTTTGTTGTTCCATGTCCAGTTCTAACTGTTGCTTCCTGACCTGCATACAGATTTCTCAAGAGGCAGGTCAGGTGGTCTGGTATTCCCATCTATTTCAGAATTTTCCACAGTTTATTGTGATCCACACAGTCAAAGGCTTTGGCATAGTCAATAAAGCAGAAATAGATGTTTTTCTGGAACTCTCTTGCTTTTTCCATGATCCAGCGGATATTGGCAATTTGATCTCTGGTTCCTTTGCCTTTTCTAAAACCAGCTTGAACATCAGGAGGTTCATGGTTCACGTATTGCTGAAGCCTGGCTTGGAGAATTTTGAGCATTACTTTACTAGCATGTGATATAAGTGCAACTGTGTGGTAGTTTGAACATTCTTTGGCATTGCCTTTCTTTGGGATTGGTCACATTATAGATTAGTATGGACTAATGGTTAAGGTGATAAATTCTAGAAGTTGACTGAGTTCCAATTCCAGCTCTGCCACTTTGTGGGCAGGTCTTTGTTAGGCTATTTAAACTTTTCCAGTTTTGTTATATTATCTGTTAAAATACTATAATGATAGAATCTAGTTCATGAGGATTTTGTGAGGTTTATTTAGGTGCTGACCTGGGAGATCTTCCTGAGGAAGCTAGTTAGTAATAATTAGGAGACTAGGAATGGAAACTAAGAATTTATCTATATATATTTAAATAAAAAATTTTAGAGCAGTTTTCAATTTATAAAAAAATTGCAGAAGTAATACATAAAGTTCCCATATACCACATATCTGCTTTTCTCAGTTACTTGTATCTTAATGTTAATATGTATTTCTGTGCCAGAATTCCATCTAAGATATACATAACATTTCGTTGTTATGTCTCTTTAGGCTTCACTAGACTGTGACAGCTTCTCAGATTCCTTTTGCTTTTGATGACCTTGACAGTTTTGAAAGTACTGGTCAGGTATTTTGTAGGATGTCCCTCAATTTGAGTTAGGGTGATCTTTTCCCCATGCTTAGACTAGAGTTATGCATTTTGGGGGAGGAAAACCACAGAGGTAAAATATCACTCTCATCACATCATATCTAGGGTGAAAATGTTGGTTGCTAAGTCATGTCCGACTCTTTGCAACCCCATGGACTGTGGCCCACCAGGCTCCTCTGTCCATGGAATTCCCCCAACAAGAATATTTGCTATAGTTAGTGTTAACTTTGTCTAGATACTGTTTGTCAGGTTTCTTCACTGCTAAGTTACTTTTCTTCCTCTTTTCATACTGTGTTTGTTGAAAGGAAGTCACAATTGCTGTCTATACTCCAGGAGTGAGGAGTTATACACCACCTTCTTGAAGACACAGTATCTACATAAATTATTTGAAATTTTTCCACATGGAGGATTTCTCTTTTCTTCCCCATTTATTTATTCAATCATTTCTTTATATCTATATGAACTCAGAAGTATTTATTGTATATTTTGGACTATAATCCAATACTATTTTATGTATTTTGTTCAAATTGTTCTAGCTTTGGCCATTGGGAGCTCCTTTAATCCAGTCTTGTGTCTCTTTGATTGATATACCACCATCAGTGAAGATTTCCTTTTTCTTTTTGAAATTTTTAATGTGAAAATTTTAAAATGCCTCTAGTAGAGAATAAGAACAACAATAAAACAATAAGCCCTGAAGGAATTCTAAAGGGATGAGGCTTTATTTTCTGCAGAAAGGTAAAGTGAGGGAACATTTAATTGCCTTATAATAGATGATGTACTATATCTTAATTGTTAGAATTAGTACCACTAATCACAATTCAAAGGGAAATGGACAAGAGCTTAGGAATTTTTTTTGAATATGTAGTTGTGAGAGTTTAGAATTTGCCTAAGCAATCTTCCTCTGTTACACTAAAAAAAAAAAAAAGGTTTTAAGGTAACTGTAGGAGGAACTAATTTTTAGTGCATACTTACACAAAGTTTCTGGCACTTCGACTGTGTTATATCATTTGCACAATAGCCATCGTCCTAGATTTTCTCTGCTCAAAGGCTGGGGAATAAACTCAACAGTCTGTTGTCCTCATACTACACTGAGATTCTGTGAATCATCAAAAGCCAACTGAAGAATTTCAGGAAGCAAGAAACATTAGTTATTGTTATAGAAAGAAGTCAGTTTAGTTCAGTTCAGTCACTTAGTCGTGTCCGACTCTTTGCGACCCCATGAATCGCAGCACGCCAGGCCTCCCTGTCAATATCACCAACTCCCAGAGTTCACTAGACTCATGTCCATCGAGTCAGTGATGCTATCCAGCCATCTCATCCTCAGTTGTCCCCTTCTCCTCCTGACCTCAATCCCTCCCAGCATCAGAGTCTTTTCCAATGAGTCAACTCTTCGTATGAGGTGACCAAAGTACTGGAGTTTCAGCTTTAGCATCATTCCTTCCAAAGAAATCCCAGGGCTGATCTTCAGAATGGACTGGTTGGATCTCCTTGCAGTCCAAGGGACTCTCAAGAGTCTTCTCCAACACCACAGTTCAAAAGCATTAATTCTTCGGCATCAAGTCATATCCAAATTCTATAGCAATGACTTTTTTGCTACTTTGCTACTCCTGTTTGTAAATTGTGGCTGATTCATGTCAATGTATGGCAAAACCAATACAGTATTGTAAAGCAAAATAAAGTAAAAATAAAAATAAAAAAACAACAATACAGAACAAAGTAAAAAAAAAAAAAGCAGTGAATTACAAAGAATATGGTATAGAACACAGCTTGTTCCAAGTATATCGATTGTCAAGTGTTCTTTTCTGACTAGTTACCAGGAGCACACCTCTAACTTCTGTAGTCTAACCCACTGCTGCTGATAAACATGATCCACCAGTGAAAAGAGTGGTTCTGTGGACCTTTGACTCATGTGATGCGTGATGCTCGGCAACTCCAACTGGGGTCAATCTGTTCTTTCTGCTATGCTTCTGACCTTAGATTATTACCTGTATTTGGTTCAAGTAATGAGATTCTCAGGTAGAATCATACAGTTATTTTCCCCTAGAATTTAAGATATCTCAGGGGCTAGTTATATTATTACCAGTCAAGGCAGGGAACCTTGGTTTCCAAGTCTCTTTTCTGTCCTGACAATAATGCCAGTCTCTTGCTTCTGACTTGGATCTCAGAATAACAGAGGTTCTGGAGCTCCTGAAATATTTTCAAACCCCACCCCCCAAACATGCATATTTTCCCTCGGAATGGTTTTTTGACCCACATTTAGAGACGTGAGTATCCACCTGCATGTTAATGAGTGTTTTTAACACAATTTCTGTAATGTTGGTATATTCATTTCCTATGACAGCCTTCAAAAATTACCATTTGATCTGGCGACTTAAAACAGCATACATTTATCGTCTCAGTCTGGAGTCTAAAAGTCTGAAATCATGGTGCTGGTGGTGCTGTGCTTTCTGTGAGCGCTCCCAGGGAAGAATTCTCTCTTGCCTCTGTCTAGTGTCTGGCGGCTCCTGGAATCTCTGGCACTCTGGTCTATAGCTGTGCTGCTCCAGTCTTTGCCTCTGTCTTTGCATGGTCTTCTCTGTGTGTCTCTTTGTGTATCTGTGTTTTCTCTTCTTGTAAGGTTACCAATCATGGAATTTAGGGACTTCCTCAATCCAGTGTGACCTCATGTTATACCTTAACTGCGAAGATCTTATTTCCAAATAAGCATACATGCCAAAGTTCTGGGAAGACATGGATTTTTGAGTATGGTATTCAACCTTTTGCGCTTGATTATTTCTTTTCTTAGTGGAAAGCAAATTAGGAGAACAATCAGGAGTTGGTTAAAGAAACTTATGAGAGTGTACATGGAAAACAATGAGAAATGCTGCTGACAACCTAACAGTGAGGGAAAGGTTGAAACTGTAAAGTACACTGAAGATATTGTGTGCACATCACATCCAAGTCCCACAATGTATGTACATAAAGAATATGTTTATGTGGAGCATTGTCCCTTTACTAGTTCTTAGAGAGCATTTTATAAATATTAACTTAACTTTCCTTAATGAAACACTTTACTTTTCTGTAAAGCAAAATATTCCTAACAAAGTTTTGATTTTCTGTTAATCTCATTTACTCATCTAAAATATAGCACCTTAGGAAATAAAAATATGATGCATATGTTATTTCCAACATCAACTAGCATGATTTGTCAATAACATCAAGTATTTATGAAACATATCCTAATTAATTAGAGGATTCTATATTGTGATAGTTAAGAGGGCAAGCTCTGGTAACAAACTGTCTGGATTTAAAGTGTAGCTTTACATTAGCTGTTCTTTATTTTCTTCATCTGTAAAATGGCAAATATAATAGTACCTATTTAATAAAGTTGTTCTCAGGCTTAAAATATATAGATATATACCAGTGCCTGTATAAGTATGTGTGTGTATATATAAATACATATTTTTATGCATGTATGTATTTTATAATAAGTACATATTATACAAGTAATTATATGCTTGCTACTCAAAGTTCTAAGTGTTTCATTGAATTGTGTGATAATATTCACAATTAACCCTTGAGTTAGTATCATTTTATATCTCTGTTCTGTAAATGAGAGAAAATGGTATTATCTCTCATTTACCTCCAAGTGGATTACCTCCAAAGAGGTAAGTAATTCACCGAAACTCTTAAAGTAGAATAATTAAAATACTAATCTAGGCAGTCTAGTTTGAAAACCCATGCCATTAATTATTACAGAATATTGCCTTACCATTTAATAGGTAATTTAAAAAAATTTCTAGGTAATTAAAGAGCATTTGTGATTCGGTAAGTCTTTGCTCTGATTCCTAATAGTTTGACTTGTTCATAAAACTCTCAAATTTGTGTTGTTCCTTAATATAGGTTGGGCTTCCCTTGTGGCTCAGTTGGTAAAGAATCTACCTGCAATGCAGGAGACCTGCATTTGATCCCTGGATTGGGAAGATCCCCTGGAGAAGGCAAAGGCTACCCATTCCAGTATTCTGGCCTGGAGAGTTCCATGAACAGAGGATCCTGGCAGACTATAGTCCATGAGATTGCAAAGAGTCAGACACAATTGAGTGACTTTCACTATCACTTTGATATGGGTCACTGTATTAGTTATCTGGTTGTTTAGTCTAAGTCGTGTCTGACTCTTTACTGCTGAGCCACCAGGGAAGCCTCATTCTATTACTGCCTAACAAATTACCCCAAATCCCAGTGGCATAAAAGAACAAAAATTGTTGACTATTGCTCACTATTTATGTGGATCAGGAATTTGGAACAATTTGGCTCAGCAGGTTCTGGTTCAGGCCCTCTTATTAGATAGCAGTCAGACGTGAACAGGGGTGAAGGTCGTCTGAAACCTGGACTAGACCTGAAGGGTCTGTTCCCATGGAGGTTCAGTCTGGTGGCTGGCAAGTCAGTGCTCTCTGCTAAAGGGAGAAGGGCTCAGTCCCTCTTCATGTTGGGCTCTGCACAGGACTACTCAAGTGTCCTCCGCATGGAGCTGGATTATTCCAGAGTAAGTAATCAGAGGCCACTGAAAAAGTTCCAATGACTTTATGGCCATGGCTTGGAAGTCAAAAGTCTTCTTTAGTTTTGCTGTATTCTTCTGACCTCAGAGATCACCCCTGATCAACGTGCTTTGGGGGCCCTTTGGAGGCTGGATACCACAGTCACTTATGCATAGCATGTTTCCTCCTCCAGCAGAGGCTGTTTTGGTAAGTCTCCTCCTTTCCTCTGGGACAATGGCTCTTCTGGATTCCATAGTAACCTGCCTCCCCTTAGGTTTACCAAAATGGGAAGGCAGCTTACCCAAGGATTACCAGCTATCACTTCCAGCTATTTTATTCCTGCATGGGAATACATGGTTTCAAAAGATCATCTGTTTGTCATCTAGTGAATCCATGGGAAGATTGTTTAGAAATTTCTATTGCTTCCCTGATTCCTGCTCTTTTCACAGCCTGGGTGTTCAGTTCTTTGAGAACTTTCTTCTTAGGTAAATCAGGGTTGGTGTTTTTCTTCACCATCAGAAATTTCTAATTGATATAGCTACTTTCAACAAGTACCCACCCCCAAGAAAAAAGTACATAGTGTGTGTTATGCAGATAACCCAATCAGGAAGCTTTTGTTGTTGTAGTTTCTTGGTCTCCGAGACAAGCAGATCTTGTTTCTCTGGGAGACGTGTGGTCCCTGACCTTGGAGACCTGCACTAGAAGCACCTTCTACCTCTCTTGTCAGGTCTTGCCATCACAAACCCAATACTGAAAGACTTCATTCCTTCTGAATCTGGGCTTATTGTTCATAGCATTCCTGTTCATAGAGAATTTATTACTTTAAATCACATTTTAAACTTGATTTAATCCTGTAGGTGTAAAAGTCGAAATATGCCTCAATCTTATATACTACTAATATTTCATTAAGTATCCCCCCAAAGTCAAAGTGTTTGGTAAATGTATTACTGTTTTATAAGCTGAAAGATTCCTACATACTAATATGTACAAGAATTTTTCTTTGTAAAAAAGAATTTCTTTCATGTAAAATGATTTCAAATGATTCAGTGTCCTTGATTTCATTATTATAAACCATGAACACTAGCTTCTAAAACATACTTTCTTAGCTGGAAGTATATCTTATTAGTTTAGTCTTCAAAGCTAATCGAAATAGACATTGTGTTCTAATATCTTTACAACCTGAAAAAAAACAATCTTACGGTAAGAAGGGATACAATTATGTGTGGGAAGGTAAAAATAAGGATAATAGTTTCTGGCACATTGTTAACTAAAAGGTGGGTGTTCAAGAAACCATCAGCTGAGATGCAAGGATATGAATATTCACATAAGGTGAATAACATTACCATAAGGTGAATATCACATAATACTCACATAAGGTGCTTCCTAAATACTTTCTCACTAGATTAATGTGTTGAGGTCTTCCCTGAAATGATTAATTGATATCTAAACCTGATATTCCATGTTCGTGAGTCACATGCAACATGATGAATCAGGGACTAACAAGACAAAGGCTATTGGACCATATTTGATTTGGCTTTGGGATTTTAGTATATCCTAAACAGAAATAACAATGAAGCTGTCTCCTGTCATTTGCTCATGTTCTGAGTTTTGCTGTGGGTATTGAAAGTTGCCTGAAACACCCTTGCACACACAGATCCACATGTGAACATTTGAATACCAGCTTTCTTTTGCATCCAGCTAGGTTCTTGGCTGTTTCATGTGTGTAACGAGTGTGTTCAGACTGTTGTAGATTCCGTATATGTGCAGATTTGTGTAAATATCTGTGGCCATACATACATGTGCATACTTGTTGACATGTTTTATTGTCTGTATAAGCCTTACATCTATTTTTATGTCCTTCTTAACTCAGTTTTCTATTTCATTCCATGCTCACTAGATATTACTTCCTCATGCCTCTAGTATTTTGTTGGTTTTTCCCACCTCTTCACTCTAATACAAGAGTTTATGGAACTGTTTTCAATTACATAATCCCTTCTTAGATTAATTATTTGAGAATTGAGTCCCTTTCTTCTCCTTCCTTTCTTCCTGAATCCTTTCTGTTTATTTTACAGAAATCTCTTCACTCTTGTTGGTTGAAAATATCCAAGACACATTTTCCCTATTTGGGAGAGGAGGGGAGCAAAGAGAAATAACTGATAGTTCATGGAAGGCAAATATACATCAAAGAGATATATGTTTTTGTTTAGTTGCTGTCATATCAGACTTTTTGTGACCCAATGGGCTGTAGCACATGACATTCCTTTCTCCTCCACTATCTCCCAGAGTTTGCTCAAATTCATGTTCATTGAGTCCCTGATGCTATCTAAACATCTCATCCTCTGCTACCCCTTCTCCATGTGCCCTCCATTTCTCCTAGCATCAGAGTCTTTTCCAGTGGGTTGGCATTCCTCATTAGGTGGCCAAGGTATTGGGGCTTTGGGTTCAGCATCAGTCATTCCAATGAATATTCAGGGTTGATTTCCTTTAGGATTGACTGGTTTGACCTCCTTGCCATCCAAGGGACTCTCACGTGTCTTTTCCAGCACCACAACTCAAAAGCATCAATTCTTTGGCACTCAGCCTTTTTATGTCCAACCCTCACATCCATACATGACTACTGGAAAAACCATAGTTTGACTATATGGACCTTTGTTGGCAAAGTGACGTCTCTGCTTTTTAATATGCTGCCTCGTTTTGCCATGGCTTTCCTTCCAAGTAGCAAGCACCTTTAACTTCATGATTGCAGTCATTCACAATGAATTTGAGGCCAAGAAAAGAAAATCTGTCACTGCTTCCACATTTTCACCTTGTATTTGCCAAGAAGTGATGTGACTGGAAGCTATGATCTTTATTTTTTTAATTTAAGTTTCAAACCAGCTTTTTCACTCTCATCTTTCACCTCATCAAGAGGCTCTTTAGTTTCTCTTCTATTTCTTCCGTTAGAGCGATGTCAGCTACATATTTGAGGTTGTTGATATTTCTCCCAGCAGTCTTGACTGCAGCTTTTGATTCACTCAGCCCTCCATTTCACATCATATACTCTTGTTGAACCTCTTTCCCAATTTTGAACCAGTCTGTTATTCCATGTCTGGTTCTAAATGTAGCTTCTAGACCTGCATATAGATTTCTCAGGAGGCAGGTAAGTTGGTCTGGTGTTCCCATCTAAGAATTTTCCTTTTTGTTTTGATCCACAAAATCAGAGGCTTTAGCGTAGTCAATGAAGCAGAAGTAGATGTTTTTCTGAAACTCCTTTGCTCTCTCCATGATCCATTGAATATTGGCAATTTGATCCCTAGTTCCTCTACCTCTTCAGAACCCAGCTTGTACATCTAGAAGTTCTCAGTTCACGTACTGCTGAAACGTAGCTTGAAGGATTTTGAAAGTAACTTTACTAACGTGAAATGAACAAAATTGAATGGTAATTTGAACATTCTTTGATATTGTCCTTCTTTGCGATTGTAATGAAAGCTGACCTTTTCCAGTCCTGTGGCCACTGCTTCAGTCAGTTCAGTTCAGTTCAGTTCAATTGCTCAGCCATGTCTGACTCTTTGTGACCCTGTGGAGACTGAAGAATGCCAGGCCTCCCTGTCCATCACCAACTCCCAGAGTCCACTCAAACTCATGTCCATTGAGTCAGTGATGCCATCCAGCCATCTCATCCTCTGTCGTCCCCTTCTCCTCCTGCCCCCAATCCCTCCCAGCATCAGGGTCTTTTCCAATGAGTCATCTTTTTGCATGAGGTGGCCAAAGTACTGGAGTTTCAGCTTTAGCATCATTCCTTCCAAAGAACACCCAGGACTGATCTCCTTTAGAATGGACTGGTTGGATCTCCTTGCAGTCCAAGGGACTCTCAAAAGTCTTCTCCAACACCACAGTTCAAAAGCATCAATTCTTCAGCCCTCAGTTTTCTTCACAGTACAACTCTCATATCCATACATGACCACTGGAAAAACAATAGCCTTGACTAGATGAACCTTTGTTGGCAAAGTAATGTCTCTGCTTTTGAATATGCTATCTAGATTGGTCATAACTTTCCTTCCAAGGAGTAAGTGTCTTTTAATTTCATGGCTGCAGTCACCATCTGCAGTAATTTTGGAGCCCCCCAAAATAAAGTCTGACACTGTTTCCCCACCTATTTGCCATGAAGTGATGGGACCAGATGCTATGTTCTTCATTTTCTGAATGTTGAGCTTTAAGCCAACCTTTTTACTCTCCTCTTTCACTTTCATCAAGAGGCTTTTTAGTTCCTCTTCACTTTCTGCCATAAGGGTGGTGTCATCTGCATATCTGAGGTTATTGGTATTTCTTCCAGAAATCTTGATTCCAGCTTGTGCTTCTTCAAGCCCAGCATTTCTCATGATGTACTCTGCATATAAATTAAATAAGCATGGTGACAATATACAGCCTTGACATACTCCCTTTTCTTTTTGGAACCAGTCTGTTGTTCCATGTCCAGTTCTAACTATTGCTTCCTGACCTGCATATAGGTTTCTCAAGAGGCAAGTCACGTGGTCTGGTATTCCCATCTCTTGAAGAATTTCCCACAGTTTATTGTGATCCACACAGTCAAAGGCTTTGGCATAGTCAATAAAGCAGAAAGAGATGTTTTTCTGGAACTCTCTTGCTTTTTCCATGATCCAGCGGATGTTGGCAATTTGATCTCTGATTCCTCTGCCTTTTCTAAAACCAACTTGTACATCAGGAAGTTCACGGTTCATGTATTGCTGAAGCCTGGCTTGGAGAATTTTGAGCATTACTTTACTAGTGTGTGAGATGAGTGCAATTGTGCAGTAGTTTGAGAAATAATAGTGGTATTCAATTCTTCAAATGTTTCTGATAGTTGTACTAAAAGAAAAATATTCCAATAAGAGATTTATTTGTTCAGTAGGAAGATATCTCTTAAAAGATCATTCTAGTGGGAAGAACAGTGGACTTGGAGACTATCTGCACAGAAACCACAGCCCTCCAAATACTGACTTTTCTACACTGTAGCCATAATCTTTATTTTAGGATGCAAATTTGATCCTATTTATATCTCCTTATTCTTTAATGGTTTCTTATTTTTCTGAGCATAATGTCAGTCTTTAATGTGGTGTACAGATCATGCAGAGTCTGGCTCCACCTACCTCTAATCTCATCTGCCAGGCTTTCAACACCACTCCCCACCCCACCTGCCCTGGCCTCATGCTGTTTGCTCCAGCCACTGCTGCTGTTTACTTATTAAGTCATGTCCAACTCTTTGCGATACCATGGACTGTTAGCCTGCTAGGCTTTCCTGTTCATGTGATTTCACACAAGAATATTAGAGTGGTTTGCCATTTCCTTCTGTAAGGGATCTTCCCAATCCAGGGATCGAACCTACATCTCCTGCTTGGCAGGCAGATTCTTTACCGGAGTCACCAGGGCTCCTCCAACTATTGCAGCAGTAGTTTATTTACTAGATAGCACTCATCTCTCAGGACCATTGCCCAAGCTATTTTTCTGTTAGACACCTCTCCTTTCTTTTAAACTTCCACTTATCCCACTTAAAGCAGATTAAATGGAGTAATGAAACGTATTCATGAAACCATTTTGCTTTTCTTTGGATCACTTATCTGTATTCTTAATTGTATATTTATTTGTGTGATTAATGTTGGGCACTGCAGCTTGACACTTTGTGTTCGTGACAGTTGCAACCCCTGTGCCTATCAGTTTCTGACACATGCATTTTTTGAAAAGTTGAATAATTGGGGGAAATTATTTGAAAGATATGAAACAAAGTTTCACCAATTATAGGATGAGGGTAATAGTTGAGAATACAATGGGCATGTTAATGGAGAGAGTGCATAAAAGATTTTCAGTATATAATTAGATAAAGAATAAGATAATATAATAATAGCCAAGGGGAATTGCTATTCTAATTAATTTGGACTCTAGAGAAGTGGTGATGTGGGTGTGAAGATAACTTTAAGAGAAATCATTGTCTTCTTGCAGAAAGAAAACAGAACTTCTATGTCTATATTCCTCCATCTCTCTATCTCTGTCTGTACCTCTATATCTAAAGATAATGTAAAAGGAAGTTTTCAAATTATAAGTTTCTTTCTTTCCCTGTCCTCACTTCTAGCTGCAATCTGCAGTTGTAACCAACTTAAAGAATTTTTGTTTTCAGCTCATCTGTGGTTTTTGCTGGCTCTATAATTATTTGTTATTTCTGTTTCTCCAATTACCAACTTTTGATAGTATCTATTGAATTTAGACCATCATACTAACTCCCACTTTTCCCCTTTCTGCTCCCCAGTTATTGGTTATATTACTCTAGTATTAGATTTATGACCTGAAATAATATTTTTCAACAAAATTCCCTTCATTCATGTAGTTTCTGAGCACATATTGGCCTCACTTTATAGAAGATTAAAAAGTAGGACACTTACATTTTTCTTTAATTGTCCTTCCCCTTTCCATTTCTGAATTCTGTCAAGTGAAAGTGAAAGTTGCTCAGTTGTATCTGACTCTTTGTGACCCCATGGACTATATAACCTGCCAGGCTCCTCTGTCCATGGAATTCTCCAGGCCAGAATAGTGGAATGGGTAGCTGTTCCCTTCTCTAGGGGATCTTCCCAACCAAGGGACTGAACCCAGGTCTTCCACTTTGCAGGAAGATTCTTTACCATCTGAGCCACCAGAAAGCCCAAGAGTACTAGAGTGCCTAGCTTATCCCTTTTCCAGGGGATTTTCCTGACCCAGGAATTGAGCTGGGGTCTCCTGCACTATAGGCAGATTCTTTACCAACTGAGCTACTAGGGAAGCCCAAATTCTGTCAACAGTTATTTGATTTTTGCTAACTTATATTCTATTTCATTTAAAAAATTTTTATGTTATTGCCTGTGTTTTGTGTATGTCTTCACTAATGGTTCATTTAAAAATTGAATACAAATCAACCTCATAAAACAGTAACATTATGTAAATGTGATGAGTATTATGCATAAACAATATTAAAAACAAATAAATTTTATTTCAGTCAAAGTATTATAATGGGACCCATTGAAAAGCAGATGTAATCCTATATAATTGAAACTGCCACACCAAAGACAATATTCCCAGTTCTTAACACTCAAAATCATATTATATTTTAGTGTTCAATATATAGTCTATGAGTTTCTTATTCAGCTTTTTGTTCTCTGAAGAGTTTCTAATTGTGTTTCTTATTACAAGCAGCAAAACATCCCCATAAGTTTAATCACATTGATAAAATCTTTCAAGATCTTAATACAGATTATTACATGGAATCTATCTTCTTAAGGAAATTTTTTACAGAATCCTCTTCCTGTTTTCATTTGAGCTGATTGCATAGAGATTATGTTGTGTGTGTGTATGTTCAGTTGCTAAATCGGGTCTGACTCTTTGCGACCCCATGGACTGCAGTAAGCCAGGCTTCACTGTCCTTTACTATCTCTCAGAATTTGCTCAAATTCATGTCCATTGAGTTGGTGATGTTATCTAACCATCTCATATTGTGCCACCTCGTTCTCCTTTTGCCTTCAGTCTTTCCCATTGTCAGGGTCTTTTCCAATGAGTCAGCTCTTCGCATCAGGTGGCCAAAGTATTGGAGCGTCAGCTTCAGTGCAAATCTTCATCTCTATTTATCTTATATTTTTCTTCTGTTAAAATTTTAAATGTCAGTTGTCATATTTCTAACATATAATATTTTTATCTACTTGAATAGATCCAATATTGCTAATCATACATCTTTTTATCTATCTATGTATCTATTTCTATTACAAAAGCACCATATCATTTCCAGGGTGTTATGCATGGTGAGGATGGAGTTATAAGAATATGGAATTGGGTTACAGCTATAGGGTTTAGGAAAACGGAGAATATGAATTTGGACTTCTTGCCTTATTGAACTGACTTTCTCTAACTTAGGAGGTAAATCCAGAATCTGTTTCTCCAACAAAGATATGGAAAACTAAGATTTTTTTTTTAAAGAACTCTGAAGTTATTGGCCAACTTGTGAATTCTGTCCAAGATTTAAGTCAATGAGTTCCCTGCCAATGGTGCAGTGCCCTTGAGCGTAGTTACTGGCAGAATTTTTCTTGCTAGGGATGTGCCACACAGGGTGGAAGAGCCATTGGTATAAATTTCATTGCACACATGGGTTTCAGGTCTACAGACACTACAGTTGACCCTCCTGCCCCCCAAGAAAAACTGCAGCTTTGTTTTTGTAGTTTCAGTTACCAATGGTCAACTGTGATCTGAAAATATTATATGGAAAATTCCAGAAATAACAATTCATAAGTGTGCCATTCTTGGTAGTGAGATGAAATCTCATGCTGTCCTGCACCATCTTACCTGGGATGTGAATTATCCCTTTTCCCCATATATCCTGCCTGTTGGCATCAGTTACTTACTCATCTTGGTTATCAGATTGGCTGTCATGACATTGCAGTGCTTGAGTTCAAATAACCCTTATTTTGCTTAGCAATGTCCCCAAAGCAGGAGAGCACTGATGCTGGCAATTCAAGTATGCCAAAAATAAGGTGTAGGGGTGCTTCCTTTAAGTGAAAAGTTTCTTGACTTAATGAGGAAAGAAAAAGCTCCTATGCTGAGGTTGCTATGATGTACAGTAAGAACGAATCTTCTACTTGTTAAATTGTGAAGAAAGAGAAAGAAATTTGTGCTGGTTTTGCTGTTGTAACTCAAACCCTCAAACTACAAAAGTTATAGCCATAGTGCCTGTCAGAGAGAGAGAGAGATTCATGTAACTTTTATTAAAGTGGATTTGGTCCTTGAACAACACTGGGGCTGGGGCACCAAACACCTTACACTTGAAAATCGGCATATAACTTTAGAGTCAGCCCTCCATATCTGCGGTTCTGCATCTGAGGATTCAGCCAACCTTGGAATATTAGTACCATAGTGCGTATCACTGAAAAAGCTCCATGTGTAAGTGGACCCGCACAGTACAAACTGTTGTTCAAGGGACCACTGCATACTGTTATAACTATTGTATTATTAGTTATTGTTTTACATCTCTTACTATGCCCAATTTATAATTTAAACTTTATCCTAAGTATGTATGCCTAGGGGAAATACAATATATATAGGTGTGCTAAGTCACTTCAGCCATGTTTGACTCTTTGGAACCCCAGGGACTGTAGCCCACCAGACTCCCCTATCCATGGGATTCTCCAGGCTAGAATGCTGTAGTGGGTTGCCATTTCCTTCTCCAAGAATATATAGGGCTTGGTATAACATACCTTGTTACTTGGCTCCATGATGTGTTCCAGGCAGTAAAGTGCCCAGCAGTCAATTTTCTGTCTAGGCATAATAGGTTGCTATTGCGATGGAGACGACAATATACATGTAGCTATGGGTTAGGAGATGAAGCTAGCTGGAACAGTCACAGTGTCCTGGTTACCATACCTACCAGATAAGGTTTGAGGTAAGTTATTCATTCAGAATATTTTTGGAAGTTTGTTTTATCCTCCAAATGATTTCTTTTAGAGTGTGTTACTGTGTTTGCTCACGTTGGTATTGCTTTTTCCATATAAAGAGGTCCCTGAATCATCTCTATTGATACTTAGTTCTTTGCTTGTGTTTACTGAATGGTGATTAGATTGATCAGCATACATAGCTAGTATACGGTTTTCTTTTCATTTAATTTAAATAGGTTCAGGAATAAAATGGGGGAGTTGTTGTTGTTGTTCAGTCACTCAGTTGTGTCCGACTCTTTTGCCCTCATGAACTACAGCACACCAGGCCTCCCTGTCCTTCACTATCCCCCTGAGTTTGTTTAAACTTATGCCCATTGAGTCAATGACATCATCCAAATATCTCATCCTGTGTTTCCCCCTTCTCCTCCTGCCCTCATTCTTTCCCAGCATCAGGGTCTTTTGCAGTGAATATGCTCTTCACATCAGATAGCCAAAGTATTGGAACTTCAGCTTCAGCATCAGTCCCTCCAATGAATATCCAGGGTTGATTTCCTTTAGGATTGACTGGTTTGATCTTCTTGCTATCCATGAGTTTCTAAAGAGTCTTCTTCAGTACCACAGTTTGAAAGCATCAGTTCTTTGGCACTCCGCCTTCTTATGGTCTAACCTCACATCTGTACATGACTACTGGAAAAACCATAGCTTTGACAATATGAACCTTTGTCAGAAAGTGATGTCTCTGCTTTTTAATATGCTGTCTAGGTTTGTCATAGCTTTTCTTCCAAAGAGCAGATATCTTTTAATTTCATGGCTGCAGTCACTGTCCTCAGTGATTTTGGAGCCCAATAAAATAAAGTCTGTCACTGTTTCCATGGTTTCCCCATCTATTTGCCATGAAGTGACTGGGCCAGATGACATGATCCTAGTTTTTTGAATGTTGAGTTTAAAGTCAGTTTTTTCACTCTCCTTTTCACCTTCATCAAGAGGTTCTTTGGTTTCTCTTCACATTCTGCTGTTAGAAAGGTGTCATCTTCATATATGAGGTTATTAACATTTCTCCCAATAATCTTGATCCCAATTTGTGCTTCATCCAGCCCAAGCTTTTGCATGATGTACTCTGCATATAAGTTAAAGAAGCAGGGTGACAATATACAGCCTTGATGTACTCCTTTCTCAATTTTGAAATAGTTCATTATTCCATGTTTGGTTCTAACTGTTGCTTTTTGACCTGCACACAAATTTCTCAGGAGGCTGGTAAGGTGGATTGATAGTCCCTTCTTTTTAAGAATTGTCCACAGTTTGTTGTGATCCACACAGTCAAAGGCTTTATCACAGTCAGTGAAGCAGAAGTAGAAGCTTTTCTGCAATTCCCTTGCTTTTTCCATGATCCAATGGATGTTGGCAATTTGATCTCTGGTTCCTCTGCCTTTTCTAAATCCAGCTTCTATATCTGGAAGTTCTAGGATCATGTACTGTTGAAGTCTTGCTTGAAGGATTTTGAGCATTACCTTGCTAGCATGTGAAAAGAGTGCAATTGTGTGGTAGTTTGAACATTCTTTGGTATTGCCTTTCTTTAGACAATATACCAAATGACATAGAATATCTTAAATGTATAACCTTAATTAGGAAAGTAGCTAAATATAAATAAAAGTGCTTTACTATTTCTGAGTAAACACATTGTTGTCACCATCATTATGACTGACCCAAAATTCCTTCTCTATAAACATTTTAGTTCACTATATGTTGATAAACTGTAATAGAGAGAAGGATATATTGGTTTAAATATTGGTTGAGATTAGGTAGAATCTCTGTCATAGGAAGATTTACAGCCTATGGATCTAATTATCTTTCAGTAAGTTTAGAAAGTGCATCAACTTGTCAAATCTATCATCAATTTAGTGCCAAGAGCAAATATTAAATAATGAAGATGGTTTATTAACAAAAATCCTAGGGCTAATCATTTTAATTTCATTTACAAAATTTTTTGGACCTACTTAGGACAGAAAAGCAACAAAGTAAATGTGAACAATTTTATGGCAATTCTTTCCCTTATGCCACAAGAGATATGCTGTATTTGCTGCCCTTTAAGTGCTGGCTTTGAAATAATGTGTTACCATATTTTATTTTCTCCTTCATATGCTCAGAGATAAAATCACAATATCAAAGCAGTAAATACTACACAAGATATTGATGGAAACAGTAGCATAATAGAAAATATAACTCACTTTTTCTATTTATATGGGAATATTGGAAAACAAATCAAACAAAAGGAGAGGTCTGTGAGAAGGGATACATTTTTAAATATTACCAATTAAATTTTCTCTTTTTAGTTCCTCTTTTAAAAGACTATATTTTCTTTGTATTTCTTCACTCATCTCTATCAAGATGACTCCTGTGGACTCTGGAACTAGTCCTTAGAGGTCATAAAAGGCGGTTCTCCAGTCACTGTTCCTCATTTTGTTTAATATGCAAATAGCTCCCATGATTTTGTTCTCTCTTAACTTCTCTCTAGGGCTTTCCAGAATTATTTTGAGGCACACATCATTATTAAAGGACAGTACAAAAAAAAAAAAAAAAGGTTCCAGTTGTTCCTGCTAGAGGATTTAATTACATATCTATTTTATACTGTAGCCTGTTAATGTCTTTTTTTCTCAGTTGTTAAACTGATATTTTATATTTTTGCCTTCCAACTTGATTTAAAGTTAAAGAATATGCTTCATGTAATTTGTCTTAAACATTTTCTTTCCATTTGATATTGATAGGCAAATATAACTGATTTTGATAAGTTATCTATTTTGTTATTGTGGAATTCTCAAAGTGAAAGTGAATATCACTCAGTCGCGTCCTATTCTTTGTGACCCCATGGACTGTCCATTCAATTTTCCAGGCCAGAATACTGGAGTGGGTAGCTTATCCCTTTTCCAGCAGATCTTCCCAACCCAGGAATCGAACTGGGGTCTCCTGCATTGCAGGTGGATTCTTTACCAGCTGAGCAATTAGGGTAGAATTCTGGGCCATCCTTAAATTTTCAGAAGTTCAAATCATCTTTGCCTAGATACACATTGTTGTTGTTTAGTTGCTAAATTGTGTCTGGCTCTTTTGCTACCCCATAGGCTGTAGCCCTTCAGACTCCTTTGTCCACGGGATTTCCCAGGCAAGAATACTGGAGTGGCTTGCCATTTTCTCCTACAAGGGATCTTCCTGACTCAGGGATTGAGCCTGTGTCTTCTGCTTGGCAAGCTGATTCTTTGCCACTGAGCCACCAGGAAAGCTTAGATGTATAGTCATTGCTTAAATGACTCCAAATAATCGGATATGGAGAAATTTCTGTGACTCTTGGTGCTACCTGTGGTATATATGATAAAAATGTTTATTTTTCTTTATGTTTGTTCATGGTTCTAAACTATGGAATGACTCAATAATGTTGCAAACACTGCCATATCTTCTTACATGTACACTTCATGATAGAAAATGATTGTCAGAATTCATAAGCCAAGTACACCATGGTTCTGTCTCAGAGAACAACTTACTCACTTGTGATGTGGGCTCTGGTAGTGAGGAGACAGAGCCTCATTCTCGGAAGCTAGAACTATTGCTTTTCCAGAGTCCAGTCCAACGTCCATCAGATATTTTGATTCATGAAAGCAATCCAAAATAGACATGTGCATTTCTCTATAAGCAAGTAAGTGAGTAAGTGAAGTCACTCAGTCATGTCCAACTCTGCGGCCCCATGGACTGTAGCCGACCAAGCTCCTCCATCCATGGGATTTTCCAGGCAAGAGTACTGGAAGTTGCCAATACTTTTCCAGGATTTCCCTATAGACCTATGCCAAATACTCTAGGTGGAAGAAGAGGAGTATTTTTATTCAGTAGGAGTGAAATGTTTTACTTAAAGTAATTATAATGCATACAAAACAGCGTGGTTTTTTATGGATGCATTAAATGTCTAGTATGAGAATCCATCTGTCTGTCTCACTTTTTCTGCTTGTTCTTAAGAAGGTGAGTTGATATTTCTACGAAAGCAGTAACTTCTTTGAAGCTCTCCTTAATACTAAAAACCAATCCTCATTTCCTGAAACCTTTGGCCATTTACATGTTTAGCTCTATATCTTGTCTCTCTGTACTCTATTGTTGTTGCTAAAATCAATGTAGTCGCTTCATTTTTCACTAATAACCCCAAAGTCGGCTTAGTGTTGTCCTGTTTTGTGAATTTGTGTAACTGGATTCTACTGAAATTTTTATTGCTCTCATGATTGCTAGGGTGATTGGTATATCTGCTCATTTCAGGGCCACTCTTTGTTCTATCCCTGTCAGAGTTTGCTATATGTAGCAGTAAATCAAAGATTGTGTATATAAAACTTCTTGTAACAAGTTCATTAATTAAAATCTATTGAGGAAAAAAATGATTCTCAGGGGCAGCAAGTATTTCATAATACAACGTATCATCAGTTTTTCACATATTAATATCTCTGAAATTGGCTTTCATGTTATAGTCAAGGCAGATTTGATTAAAAGTGGTTTCTTCTTATGTCCTTAAGCACTCTATCAAATGTGCAAAGACTGAACTGGGCTAGATGTTTTAGGAAATGAATTATACAAAGAGTGTTCATTTCTGAAATGAAGCATCACATCACTATGGGAGTACCACAGATGTTGGGAAAATCCCAAGATCAGTCATACTCTAATCAGTAGGATATAAATCAGACCCTGGGTTATAACAATGTCTATTTTTTAAGATCCTACCAGGCAGAGATAATTGGAATGGAATTGACAAAATTAAAAGAAAATAAAACACACAAAATCACACCTGGCACAGTATTATAGTGCATTGACAGTTAGAAAAGTTGAAACTCTCATTCAAATGGGAAAAATTCAAAGTAGAATATTCTGAACAAAAATAAATAAATAATAAATAAAGGGAAATAATAACCAAAACAAACTAACTTTTTGACACATATAAAACCTTAATAAAGGAAGAGATCTAGCCATTCTGTTAAACTCACACACAAACCCATTTTATGTTGAAACCACTCGATCAAAAATCCTAGTTAAAAAGGCCGCTAAAAAGATACTATTCAAGCCCTCTGGCTCTTTTCAGTGGGTGACCTTCCAGTTTGCTGTTGGTTGCACAGTTACTGAAGCCAGTGAGCACAGATTCTTTGCATTCTGCCAGCTTTTGAAGTGGATAAGCTCCACCCAAGGAACCCTCAGTACACAGTGTCCTTCAGTGTTAGCATCAACAATGACCACAGCTGATGACGATTCCACATAAACTGTGCTCTACACATCATTCCAGACAGAGCCATTTTTGAAAAGAGAAATATATCTTTGACTTGACAGGCCTGATAAATCAAATCTAGGTTTCAAAGCCAAGAGTAGACCCAGTGAAACCATATGAAGCCAAGAGCTGATATTAGAGAAGCTATCTAGTAAAATTAAACTTATTTTTAAATATCAAAGTTATGCTTGGAAGTCCCATTTGGTTGGACAGTTATATTATTTTAATTAATTTGTGTACTCAAATTATAAGGGTAATAACACAGAAAATTGAAACAGTTCATAGTCATTGAGATTAGATGTCCTTTTTTATTACTTGAGGTCAAACTAGGTAAATGATTCTGAAGTTGAAGGTAGAAAATACCTAGAAGTGTCTCTCACTGAATTCTCATTTCTGTTGAACAACATCAATGATTAATACATGCAAGCGACTGTGGTGAGATGGAAATGCACTGGCCAGATCTCCCTCAAGGTGGGACTTGTTTTGAGAGTCATCAGACAGCCTCCAGCTGTTAGCCCCTTCAGTGTTTGTCTCAACTGGGGAGTGGTGCCTTCCTCAAGGATCAGACTGTTTGAGGTGGTCCATGGTGGGTTCTAAAGGCCTGGCCATCTTGTTCACCAAGGAATGGGACATCTGTGCTCCTGAGCTCTGCAGGGGGTTAGCTGAGGCTTTTCCAGGGACTGTGTTGCTATTCAACTGCTCTCTCTGCTCAATCCTGCATCCTTTCCCTCCACATACTGTCACAGTCTTCCTGCACACCAAGTTCCTCCTCTGTGTCTGCTTCTGGAAAACCTGCCTGTGACAAGGAGCATACAGAAATGATCTGCAAGCGATAATGTCAAGCCCTAGCTTTTCTCTGAATATGTCACAACAAATAGTTCAGCCTGCAGAGAGCTCTGGTGGAGTGAACGATGGCAATCATGATATCTACCCCTGCTTGCTTTCAGGATCCACTTTCTCACTACCCTGCCAAAAAGGATTGTGTGTTATTTCCTTCTTTACTAGTTACTTATGAAATGATGATCATTGCAGATTTTCCTTATTATGTATACTATTTTAAAAACCTGGATAAAAAGGAATTTACCTTTTTAGGGGAGACAACTCCAGAACAGAGGAGAGAAATGTAACGTTACAGAATGACTCCTGGGCTGGTTTGCTTTTAACAGCTATTTAACAGCTCAGTACTCTCAGATCTACCTACTTATTTCCACTGAATTAAGCAATCCTAAAAATCACACACCAGAAAAGTAAGAGTCCCATTTATTTAAACAAAAATGGAAGCATGAGGGTACTATTACTCCAACCCTGTATCTCCTGCTCTTGGCTTTAAGGGAGGTGATTCTTACTATGGAAAGCTTCTCCATCAGGGCACGTGCTGGTGGCAATGAATGGCATGTGACTTGTTTGCAGAGGGCCCCGGTATCCTGTGCTTTGTTCTCACTCTTTTGAGGAAGGTTAAGAGGGTGAAGGTGGGTCTCAACGCATTATCCAAATGTGCATCATAGCAACCTAATCTCTGATATGGACTTTTTCAACTAAAAGCATTTTCCCTTTCCCTTGTGTTTCCATCCCCCAACACCTGTCTATGAAATACAAAACTTCTTGTAAATAGCTCCTCTCCTCCAAGGCTAATTATCAGAAATGGAAATCAAGACTCATCTCTGATAGCTTCAATTACCTGTAAGTCCCAATCAGAGGGACTGGAAATCTAATTTGTTCAGTGCCTTCAATTTTTTAGTTATATAAAGCAGCAATTACTAGGAATATAATATATTCCTCCTACCAGATATATTTGAATGAGAAAATATATTTATTACTGAACCCTGAATACATCTATAAAATTTCTCTATTTTCCTTGAAAAAAAAAAACAACACAAAGAAGTTACTATAGTTACTCTACAATTTTCTCCTAAACCTGAAGAATATCTATATAGTCTTAAAAGGAAATTTAACTGAGTAGCCAGTGAGGCACACCTTCCTACCCCACATTGTACACAGCTTCTTAACTACCCATCTGTGCTTTCCAAAAAGCATGAGAAAGAGACCACTGAGATGAACAGCCATGAAATTCTAAGGAGAAAGTTGACTTTGATTTTGATGAAAGCAAATGACCCATACTGGAACCTTAGAGCAAGAATAGTCCTCAGTTCAGTTCAGTTCAATCGCTCAGTCATGTCCAAGTCTTTGTGACTCCATGGACTGCAACACACCAGGCCTCCCTGTCCATCACCAACTCCCAGAGTTTACCCAAACTCAGGTCCATTGAGTCAGTGATGCCATCTAACCATCTCATTCTCTGTCATCTCCTTCTCCTTCCTTCAGTCTTTCCCAGCATCAAGCTCTTTTCCAATGAGTCAGCTCTTCACATCAAGTGGCCAAAGTATTGGAGTTTCAGCTTCAGCATCAGTCCTTCCAATGAATATTCAGGACTGATTTCCTTTAGGATGGACTGGTTGGATCTCCCTGAAGTCCCAGGGACTCTCAAGAGTCTTCTCCAACACCACAGTTCAGAAGCATCAATTCTTCGGTGCTCAGCTTTCTTTATAGTCCAACTCTAACATCCATACATGACTACTGAAAAAACCATAGCCTTGACTAGATGGACCCTTGTTGGCAAAATAATGTCTCTGCTTTTGAATATGCTATCTAGGTTGGTCATAACTTTCCTTCCAAGGAGTAAGTGTCTTTTAATTTCATGGCTGCAGTCACCATCTGCAGTGATCTCCGGTAGCATATTGGGCACCTACCGACCTGGGGAGCTCATCTTTTAGTGTCTATCTTTTTGCCTTTTCATACTGTTCATGGGGTTCTCAAGGCAAGAATACTGAAGTGGTTTGCCATTCCCTTCTCTAGTGGACCACATTTTGTCAGAACTCTCCACCATGACCCATCCATCTTGGGTGGCCCTACACGACATGGCTCATAGTTTCATTGAGTTAGACAAGGCTGTGGTCCATGTGATCAGATTGGTTAGTTTTCTGTGATTGTGGTTTTCAGTCTGTCTACCCTCTGATAGAGGAGGATAAGAGGCTTATGGAAGCTTCCTGATGGGAGAGACTGACTGATGGGGAAACTGGGTCTTGTTCTAATGGGCAAGGCCATGCTCAGTAAATCATTAATCCAATTTTCTGTTGATGAGTGGAGCTGTGTTCCCTCCCTGCTATTTACCTGGCACCAAACTATGGTGGAGGTAATGAAGACAATGGTGAACCCCTTCAAAAGATCCCATGCATGTACTGCCATAGTCCATGCCCTCAACCCTGCAGCAGGCCACCACAGACCCACACCTCTGCTGGAGACTCCTGGACACACAGGCAAGTCTGGGTCAGTCTCTTGGAGGGTCACTGCTCCTTTCTCCTGGATCCTGGTGCACAAGGTTCTGTTGTGCCCTCTAAGAGTCTGTTTCTCAGCCCTGTGTAAGTCCTGGCAGATCTATGGTGCAGTTAATGGTGGCCTCCTCCAAGAGGGCTTATGCCATACCCAAGTCTGCAGCCGGAGCCTCTGTCCCTGTAGCAGCCCACTGCTGTGTAGGAGCCCGTACCTCCACAGGAGATGCTCAGACACAGTTCTGTCTCAGTCTCTGTGGGGTCCCTGGGTCCTGGTGCACACAAGGTTTGTTTGAGCCCTCTGAGCATCTCTGGAGGGAATGGGAATTTAAACACAAATTTGCCCCTCCTACCATCTTGCTGAGGCTTCTCCTTTGCCCTTGGGTGTGGGATACCTCCTCACTCTCTGACCTTGGACGTGGGATATCTCCTCACAGTTGGTCCAGGAAAGCACAGCTGCCACTCCTGATGTTGGAGTGGGGTTATCTCCTTGTGGCCACTTGCTGCCCCAGTGCTGTGCAACTGCCCAAAGAGTAGTTCCAGAGAACAAATTTCTCTTGGCCAGTAATCACTTTCTGTAGTCTTTTTGAGATCTCTCTGTTTCAATTTTTCCTGAGAATTAATGATTTTTGCATTCTCCTCCTCATTCTTAATCTTTGATGGTCAATCTACTTGTAGGAAGTGTGTGGCAGTTAACTTCTCTTCCTTCTTTGTTCCACTTTTCCTCTGAATCAGTCCCTTTTCACTCCTACCATGTTATGAGACAGAGGTATACTGTTTTAGTATATAGTACTCATACTATATACATAAATATATATAGTATATCGTATTATATATACCTTTAGTGTATGAAAGTGTTAGTCGCTCAGTCATGTCTGACTCTTTGTGACCCCATGGACTGTTACCCACGAGATTCCACTGTCTATGGGGTTCTCCAGGCAAGAATACTGGAGTGGGCTGCAATTTCCTTCTCCAGGGGATCTTCCCAACTCAGGGATTGAATCTGGGTCTCCTGAATTGCAGGCAGATTCTTTACTGTCTGAGCCACCAGGCAAAGGACCTTTCAGTTCAGTTCATTTCAGTTGTTCAGTTATGTCTGACTCTTTGCGACCCCATGAATTACAGCACGCCAGGCCTCCCTGTCCATCACCAACTCCCGGAGTTCACTCAAACTCATGTCCATCGAGTCAGTGATGCCATCCAGCCATCTCATCCTCTGTCATCCCCTTCTCCTCCTGCCCCCAATCCCAGCATCAGAGTCTTTTCCAATGAGTCACCTTTTCGCATGAGATGGCCAAAATATTGGAGTTTCAGCTTTAGCATCAGTCCTTCCAAAGAACACCAAAGACTGATCCCCTTCAGAATGGACTGGTTGGATCTCCTTGCAGTCCAAGGGACTCTCAAGAGTCTTCTCCAACACCACAGTTCAAAAGCATCAATTCTTCGGTGCTCAGCTTTCTTCACAGTCCAACTCTCACTTCCATACATGACCACTGGAAAAACCATAGCCTTGACTAGACGGACCTTTGCTGGCAAAGTAATGTCTCTCTGCTTTTGAATATGTTATCTAGGTTGGTCATAACTTTCCTTCCAAGGAGTAAGTGTCTTTTAATTTCATGGCTGCAGTCACCATCTTCAGTGATTTTGGAGCCCCCCAAAATAAAGTCTGACACTGTTTCCACTGTTTCCCCATCTATTTCCCATGAAGTGATGAGACAAGATGCCATGATCTTCATTTTCTGAATGTTGAGCTTTAAGCCAACCTTTTCACTCTCCTCTTTCACTTTCATCAAGAGGCTTTTGAGTTCCTCTTCACTTTCTGCCATAAGGGTGGTGTCATCTGCATATCTGAGATTATTGATATTTCTCCCAGCAATCTTGATTCCAGCTTGTGTTTCTTCTAGTCCAGCGTTTCTCATGATGTACTCTGCATATAAGTTAAATAAGCAGGGTGACAATATACAGCCTTGACATACTCAAAAAAAGGAACTTTAGTATTAGTATTAGTAATTATGTTTTATAGAATAAGAATTTGAGTAGCTGTGTGATGAGAGGAAAGACACCTCATCCTTCTCAAAATTTTGGTCAGAAAAATAAACTAACTATTTGGAAAAGGAAGATTTTAATACCAGGAGAAACTACTTTTAAATTATTGGAAAACTGAGGAGTAAATGTCAGGGAGAGCCATCACTTTAACATTCTCTGTAATTTCTGTGAATTCACATGTTACTCTTGTTATCTGGCTCAGGAAATTCAGAAAACCAATCCATGAAGGGCACAGCAGCATTTAGTACCAAGATGGATGATTTATGGGAGAACACTGGGAGCTTTAGCAAAACCTCCTATCGGCAAAGCCCCCATATCTGACCATGCAGAAGAAGGACATTGGTTTATTTCTTTTTAACAAGTACCTCTCTTTGCTGAAATCTAAATAGGAACCACACTAAAAAGGCTTCTAGTACACATAGCTCTCAGGGTTCTTGGTTCCTGAAGCTTTTGTTTTTCAATAAATGCAGTGACTTGTGTATTCCTGCCTGGTGTTAGCTAAGAAAAATAAACTTACTTCTAATTACTAATATGATGACCAGATCACAGCCAGTGGGAGTAACCTCAACTAGCAACAGTGACTCGTGATAAAATCCTCAAATACTAGGGATACAAGTGTCTTTTGTTCAAAGACATCCTTGGATCAATAAAGGGGATGGTTTTCATGGAACTGCTCATGGTTTGACTACTGTAATTTGAGAGGGAATAGTTTTACTCTATTTCCTCAAACATAATATTTTTGCAAGATTTTTATGCTCCTTTTTGGAGTAAGTTAAATTTAGTGTCTCTCAGTGTCTTTAACTCTTTTCTTCTTAAATCGTTTATGATTTATATGCTATTTGAAGAATAAAAATATGATCTGGAGTTAGAAATTGATGCCAGATTCTGAATATTCCCTCCAGGCTCTATCTGCCTCTCCTTCCCTCTTCCTACTATTTTTTTGTTTGTTTGTTTTCTTTTCCTTTTTCACTATCAAGTCCCACCTATGTGATTAGCAAGGCCTCCTGTTCTAGGAGGTTCCTGACCACAAGCAGTTGATATTGACGCAGCTAAAGCTTGATATTTAGGAACTTAATATTAAGTTGTTTTTTCTGCTGAACTATCCGTGATATTGCTCATGATTTTTATAAATGGGCTTCAGGATGTTTCCCTGTGCCTGATTTTGTTGGTTTGAGTTTTATTCTGAGAGAGACAGGGAGAAGGCTATCCTGCCTCTTCCTTTAATCTCCTCAAGTCTCCAACCCAGTGACTCCAGACATACTTGTCTCTTTACTTTGAGTTACTAATCTGCTTGAATGTGTGACTTTGGCCCGCTGTGTTCAACCACTAGGATAACAGTTAAAAATATTTTTGGCATGATGAAGTTTAGAGAAATTGCTAAATGGGCACAGCCAGGAAGACTAGGATGGTTAGCTGGTGATACAGAGACTGAGGTAATGAATTCTCAAATTGGATTTGGAAGAAAGTATAGCTAACAGGATTTATAGATTTGGAGAAGATGCATGTTGTGGTTAGATTCTAGTAAAAAATAGAAAATAATATTTCTAAAAGAGGTGAGAGTTTATATCTGAATATTTGGAGAATTACTAGAGCATGGTAAAGCTCCCAATGTCTATTAACAGCAAGGACTTGTTTTGTATCCTATGCATGAAAGGCAACAGAAGAAGGGAGTAGAGAGAGAGAGAGGATGAAACACACAAAGATATGGACAAGGAGGCAGAGGCAGAGAGAAAGAGAGGATAATGAGAGAGTTTAATTATTAGAGAATGTGGCCTTTGATAGTGGAAAGAGACAGGAAAATAAATTCCTCATCTTATTCTCCTCCTACCCTCTGGTATTATGTCTGAGGCTCATTGATTGAATTCATCCAAAATCCAGAGTTGCAAGAGATACTGACTGGTTGTGACAGTGCATCAGTGATTCCTGCTACAGAGTCCAGGTGGCAGAAAAGCAGACTATAGATTTGTGTGGAGTACAAAAGAGTACCTGGTAAAAAGAAGGAGTAAATAGATATGAGATTTTTTTAGAATAAAGAAGTGTGAAAGTTATGATGTTTTTTAAAATGCTGGTAGAGACAAGGATTTTTAAGCATTCAGGGCTGTAGCAGTACTGGAGAGTAACACGTTCTAGTCTACATTCAAGTATGGAAGGTATGAGGGTCATTAAGTTTGGTCTTGAAGGTATACTAGTAAAGGGTAAACTATACTAGTTTGCTTATGATGAAAAGTTTTTTAGGGATTTAGGACTTTCAGTGCTAAAACCAGGAGAGTCCTGGACAAACTGGGACAGTTGCAGGCAAACTGTAACAGTTGGTCAAATTTCTTGAAGGTTAAGAGAATATTGACTGAATTTACATGCAGTGGGAAAATGTTAGCCAAGGTACAGAAATAGTAGTAGGGAATATTTGCAAGAACAATGACATGCATTTTGGTTGGAATCTAGGGTAAATTTAATAGGAAAGGTAAACAAAGTGAAAAGCAGTATCACTAATTTATGCAAGAACAAGAAACTTGAACTTTCTGCTATGTAGTCAGTATTTGGGTTTTCTAGTATTGGTGTTGAATCTAGTGGACCAGTTTATATATAACAGAAATACTATACCTGACAGAGATAATCCATATAGCAGTATATAATTTTTTCTCTCCTTTTGATTGTCTGATTTTTGTCATTCTTGTCAATCATTCAAACTACCTGAAGTCTTTAGATAAAATCTGTTAGTGTATGTTTTTATATTTCCATGGTTATAATTATCTGAGAAGCTTGAGTTTTCAAATATAGCTTTTATTTCAATCAGATGCTCTAGTATTCAATCGGAGTAGGCAATGACACCCCACTCCAGTACTCTTGCCTGGAAAATCCCATGGACGGAGGAGCCTGGTAGGCTGCAGTCCATGGGGTCACGAAGAGTCGGACACGACTGAGCGACTTCAGTTTCAGTTTCACTTTCATGCATTAGAGAAGGAAATGGCAACCCACTCCAGTGTTCTGGCCTGGAGAATCCCAAGGACGGAGGACCCTGGTGGGCTGCCGTCTATGGGGTTTGCACAGAGTCGGACACGACTGAAGCGACTTAGTAGTAGCAGCAGCAGTAATCAGTAGCATTGAAAGAAATAAAATTCAATTTCTCTCTTAATACAGTACTCACGTTTTAAAATCCCAGTTAGGAAATTAGTGCCAGATAATGCCAGATGTTGTCTTAAATTCGGAAAAAACATAACAATTGAAAAAATCTGTCATTTGAAACAATGAAAGCAAGTTAAAAATGGAAATGGCTGTTACAGTTAAAATAAGTTTGTTTTCCTATTTTAAATATGATTTAAAATTATAAACTGTGATTTCACATCATCTAAGATGCTTCATTATGAACTACTTATTAAAACGTCTATATCATATTAACGTTGATATTGAATAATGGTTTTGTTCTTGGGATTAGTCTGTTAGCTAAAGTGTTTCTTTAAATACTTCCCAGTCACAGCAGAAATAACTAGTTTTGTGAAAGCAGTGTTGAAAGAAGAGATAATTTTGGGAAGTAGATGAGGGTGTTCTGCAGTTATGATGAGAAGTCCATATGACTTTAAAGTCCTTACAGATAGGCAAGCATAGCTCTGTTAAAATGACCACTAATGCCTAGGAATGTAACCAAAGTTGCAATGCGGAAAGCAACTCTGAGGCTACTTTTCAGACTTATTTGTCTTTGAAACTCAAAAAAGGAAAAGATGTCATGTCTAATTAAATAAAACATCATCGATTTCCAATGTTACTATAAAATTGATATAATTTGGTTTGTTGGAAAGGTGTATGTTAAATAAATTCTATCTGAAATTTTTTCTAAAATGTAGTCTGGAGGAGAATGCTTGTTAATCATATAATACCCTGTACATCATGAGCTCTTAATCAATGTATTTTTAAAATGCTAACTTTGTCTGTTTGCTGTCTTTATGTTCCACACTTCAGCCAATTCGTCACTGTGGCAGGATTACCTGAGCAACATAATGCAATATTGATCAGCCCTAGATTTAAATTACACAAGATCTATCCTGTTTTCAGAGGTGATTTTTAAAAACTTTTTTGATTAAAATGATATAATAGGTCATTAGGAAATCATCTATGTTTTAAAATACTTGACAGCTTAGTGATAAGTTCAAAAAATGGTGCTATAGTGTTGATTTATGAGTTGTTTCTTATGTTAATATTTTTTTCATGTGTTAGTATGGGCACATTAAACTTTAGTGGCTCAGATGGTAAAGAATCTGCCTGCAACGTGGAAGACCTGGGTTTGATCCCTGGGTCAGGACTGGAGAAGGAAATGACTACCCACTCCGGTATTCTTGCCTGGAAAACCCCAGGGACCGAGGAGCCTGGCGGGCTCCAGTCCATGGGGCCACATAGAGTCAGACATGACAGAGCAAATTTCACAAACTTTATAGAACAGAAAATCTAGGGAATGCTTCTATATTTATTGTTGTGGGTAATTTCCTAGGTTATTGTGACCACTGTATAATAAAGAACTCTGAGCACTAAATAAGAATCAATGAGCAAGAGCTACAGGGAGTTCTCATTCTGGTGGAACACTTGTAAAACCGTTATACCATGTATATTCATGTTGAAGTATCTGAACCACTTCCGAGTATATATTTATACTTTTTTGTAGGATTAAATGTTCTGTTGATGAAAAAAGGTATACAACTTGACAGTTATGAGTTAAGTTTTATTTGGGGCAAAATGAGGACTGCAGCCCAGGAGGTAGCATCTCAGATAGCTCTGAGAGACTGATCCAAAGCGGCAGTGGGGGAAAGTCAATATATAAGGTTTTGGTGAAGGGGGAGTTCAATACCATTAAGCATTCATTTTACAAAAAGTCTGTTGCTAGTCAGAAGACCTGATGTCACCACGAAGGGATTTATTGCTTTTCTAGATATGAGGAGATGCAAGGATTGGGATCATAAAATCTGTTCCTAAAACATCTATCTAAAGACCTCTCCAAGCCAGGCTTCAGCAATATGTGAACCGTGAACTCCCTGATGTTCAAGCTGGTTTTAGAAAAGTCAGAGGAACCAGAGATCAAATTGTCAACATCTGCTGGATCATGGAAAAAGCAAGAGAATTCCAGAAAAACATCTATTTCTGCTTTATTGACTATGACAAAGCCTTTGACTGTGTGGATCACAATAAACTGTGGAAAATTCTGAAAGAGATGGGAATACCAGACCACCTCACCTGCCTCTTGAGAAATCTGTATGCAGGTCAGGAAGCAACAGTCAGAACTGGACATGGAACAACAGACTGGTTCCAAATAGGAAAAGGAGTACGTCAAGGCTGTATATTGTCACCCTGCTTATTTAACTTCTATGCAGAGTACATCATGAGAAACACTGGACTAGAAGAAACACAAGCTGGAATCAAGATTGCTGGGAGAAATATCAATAACCTCAGATATGCAGATGACACCACCTTTATGGCAGAAAGTGAAGAGGAACTCAAAAGCCTCTTGATGAAAGTGAAAGAGGAGAGTGAAAACGTTGGCTTAAAGCTCAACATTCAGAAAATGAAGATCATGGCATCTGGTCATATCACTTCATGGGAAATAAATGGGGAAACAGTGGAAACAGTGTCAGACTTTATTTTTTTGGGCTCCAAAATCACTGCAGATGGTGATTGCAGCCATGAAATTAAAAGACACTTACTCCTTGGAAGGAAAGTTATGACCAACCTAAATAGCATATTCAAAAGCAGAGACATTACTTTCCCAACAAAGGTCTGTCTAGTCAAGGCTATGGTTTTTCCACTGGTCATGTATGGATGTGAGAGTTGGACTGTGAAGAAAGCTGAGCACTGAAGAACTGATGCTTTTGAACTGTGGTGTTGCAGAAGAGCCTTCAATCTTTCAGTTCAAGAAGACTCTTGAGAGTCCCATGGACTGCAAGGAGATCCAACCAGTCCATTCTAAAGGAGATCAGTCTTGGGTGTTCTTTGAAAGGAATGATGCTAAAGCAGAAACTCCAATATTTTGGTCATCTCATGTGAAGAGTTGACTCATTGGAAAAGACTCTGATGCTGGGAGGGATTGGGGGCAGGAGGAGAAGGGGACGACAGAGGATGAGATGGCTGGATGGCATCACCAACTTGATAGACGTGAGTTTGAGTGAACCCTGAAAGATTGTGATGGACAAGGAGGCCTGGCGTGCTGCAATTCATGGGGTCACAGAGTCGGACATGACTGAGCAACTGAACTGAACTGAACTGATCATTGGTAAATATTGTCCATAATATTACCTTTCTAGTGGTCATATATGGATGTGAGAGTCAGATTATAAACAAAGCTGAGCACTGAAGAATTGATACTTTTGAACTATGGTGTTGGAAAAGACTCTGGAGAGTCCCTTGGACTGCAAGGAGATCCAACCAGTCCATCCTAAAGGAATATTCATTGGAAGGACTGATGCTGAAGCTGAAACTCCAGTACTTTGGCCACCTGATGTGAAGATCTGACTCATTGGAAAAGACCTGGATGCTGGGAAAGATTGAAGGCTGGAGGAGAAGGGGACTACAGAGGATGGGGGTGGTTGGATGGCATCACCAACTCAATGGACATAGGTTTGTGCAAGCTTTGGAAGTTGGTGATGGACAGGGAAGCCTGGCGTGCTGCAGTCCATGGGATTGCAGAGTCAGACACAACTGAGTGACTAAACCTAACTAGTAAAAAAGAAATTATGATTGCCTCAAATCTTTGATATGACAATAGGTACAGGAGAAAATAGGTTCATTCTTTTAGGTTCAGATGTCAGAACTAAGGAAAACCTGTGGATATCTTTGAGAAGCAAATCCAATAGAATCAACCACAGACTTAAGTAGAGTCTGAATGACCATAGATTGCAAATGTTACAGATTCTTGGACTGAATGGGAGAGTGGACAGTATGTATATTCAGATATTCTCCAACTTAAGAACTCTAAATTCTTCACACATTTCATAATTTGGGGATGATAAAAGCTTAATCCAGAAATGTGAACATTAATCAGATCTTTCTTGAAAATCTCTTTTTATTGAAATAGACTTCAGAGCCCATTTCTTTCTACCATGATAAAAATGTTATAAAAATTTCTCTCTTGATTTTCATTCTTTTCTTCCTCTATGCAAAAAATTGAAAGTGTTAGTGACTCAGTCATGTCCCATTCTTTGTGACCCCATGGACTGTAGCCCACCAAGCTCTTCTGTCCATGGAGTTCTCCAGAAAAGAATACTGGAGTTGGTAGCCATCACCTTCTCCAGGGGTTCTTCCAGACCCAAGGATCCAACCTTGGTTTCCTTCATTGCAGGCAGATTCTTTACTGTCTGAGCCACCAGGGAAGTCTGCTTCTTCCTCTATGCATACCTTTAAACTTCTTTTCATCTTACTTCCCTCTCAATCTCTGATGCACGTGGATTCGTAATACTCAGCAGGTTTTTGAGCCAACAATTTGGATGATCAGTCTGTATGCTGTCTTTCTTTAGAGGGAATCTTTGGGGAGCAGAGGCTGTGATATAGACAGACTAGAATGGAGAGCTTGCAAGATATACATTAGAATAAATATGGATCTTTCTTGTCTATGCTATGTAACAATAAGACAGTCTCAAAAAGTCAGTCATGGAAGTTTCATACTTTTTAAATCATAGGATTCTTTTGATCTTTATTATCATGGATAAATAAATGAAAAACATAGTATTTCTAATAATTCTAAAGTTCATATAGCATTCTAAAGCACTGTTATAACCAAAAAACTGGAGATGGTGAAGGGCTGGGAAGCCTGGTGTGCTGCAGCCCATGAGGTTGCAGAGTCAGACATGACTGAACAACTGAACAACAACAACAGTTATTGAATTACTTCTTGTTTTTTTTTGTTTGTTTGTTTACAGAAAACTCTTAAAATGCCAATGTGAACTCTGGAATTAATAATGCCTAAAGTCATATACCCTTATAACTCATGAAAACTTTCTGATATCAACTTTTCTTTTATGAAGCAGAGAGCAATGCCCTGGTGAGTTAGGACATAAGAAAGCCATGCTATATGGAGTAAGAATGGTAGAGAGCCTGAAGGGCAGGACTCTGGTGGGTGTAATACACAGAGAGGGGCGAGGAGGTCTTTGGCATCTTAGGGAACAGCATAAAGTCATTGCCTTGTAGTTGGGAAGAAAGGAGTCTAATAGGAATGGATATGTTTGTCTCTTACAGAAGATAGACTCAGTTGGTTGAAAGTACTTAAAATTAGTGCTAAAAGATTAGATCTTGTGTTATCTCTAGCAAGTTGTTTAGCCTATATAAACTTCCTTATCCTTACCTGTAATTTAGAAATAATTCTTCTTAACGGGGTTGGTATTTAGATGAAATGATGTGCATGAAACTATGTTAAATTCTTCTGAGTTATGAATGAATTAATAAATACTGTCAATAATGATGATTATCTTAAAATTGTATCTGAGGTCTGAATGATACATGAAGCAATTAAGAATTAAATCTAATTACAGTGCTGAATACTTGAGGAAAATAGCAATTTATCCTAAGAAAAAGCTGTTATCCTATCAACTACCAGTAGAAATCTTAATTTTACATGAAGAATTTTGTTTTTTTGTGACCTGGAATTTGGGCAGAAATTCTGTGTGGGAGGTTGAGACAGGGAAAATAAAGAGTAAGCAATTTGTTGTTAGCACAAATGAGTATCAGATTGTTTCCACATCATGATTTCCTGATTCTCCAAACATGCCATCTCTACTCCTTATTTGTATTTTATTATTTTATTTTATTTCTATTGTAGTAAGAGTAGTTAATACGAGATCTACCATCTTAACAGATCTTTAAGTATGCAATACAGTGTTGATAACTATAGGCACAGTGTTGTACCATGGGTCTCTGGAACTTATCTTGTATAACTTAATTTTACTCCCATTGATCAGCAACTCCCTATTTTCTGCTCCTCACCCCATCTCCAGTAATAACAATTCTGTTCTCTGCCTCTGTAATTTGACTATTTTAGAGATCACATATAAGGGGAATCATGCAGTATTTGCCCTTTTGTGACTGAATTTTTCACCTAGCAGAATGTCCTCAAGGTTCATCCATGTTACTGCATACTGCAAGATTTCCTTCTTTAAGTCTGAATAATATTCCAAGGTTATATATACCACATTTTTAAGTACTTTCATCCTCTGATGGACCTTTAGGTTGTCTCCACATCTTGGCTGTTACAAATGGTGCTGCAATGAATTTGGGCATGCTAATATCTCTTCAAGATCCTGATTTCAATTCTTTTGGATAAATTCCCAGAAGTAGAATTGCTGGATCCTATGGTAGTTCTAGTTTTAATTTTATGGGGAAACTCCATATTGTTTTCTCTAGTGGCTTAATCATTTTTCATTCTCACAGTGTTGTTTAAGGGTTCTAATTTCTACATAATCTTGTAGATAACATTTGTTATTTATTTACTTATTTACTTTATAGTAGCCATCCCAACTCACATGAGGTAATATCTCATTGTGGTTTTGATTTGCATTTTCCAGATATTTAAGAACACTGAATGTTTTTTATATGCCTGTTGGCCATTTGTATGTCTTTAATTAAAGGAATGTTGGCTGACCCTGGGGAACTGGTGACCTCAAGATGATGTGGTAACTGGCAATTGACTAGTATCTAGGGCCTGATGGATGGCTCCCAACATACTCACAATAGTTTTTCATTAATGCTGCCAGCTATTAATATCACTTTTTAACCTGTCCCTGGACTGCAAGGAGATCCAACCAGTCCATTCTAAAGGAGATAAGTCCTCAGTGTTCTTTGGAAGGAATGATGCTAAAGCTGAAACTCCAGTACTTTGGGCACCTCATGCAAAGAGTTGACTCATTGGAAAAGACTCTGATGCTGGAAGGGATTGGGGCAGGAGGAGAAGGAGACGACAGAGGATGAGATGGCTGGATGGCATCACCTATTCGATAGATGTGAGTCTGAGTGAACTCTGGGAGTTGATGATGGACAGGGAGGCCTGGCATGCTGCGATTCATGGGGTCGCAAAGAGTCGGACACGACTGAGCGACTGAACTGGACTGAACTGACTCTGTTTCAGATTTTAAGAAATAAGATTCTTATTTGGGCAAATGTGTTAGTCCTAAGTGGTTAAACTTGAGCATATATTCAATTGATATGTATGTCTGTGTGTATACATTAGATGTATGTGTATGTGTGTGCTTAGTCACTCAACAAGCCCACCTATGGTTCTATGAAGACCTACAAGACCTTCTAGAACTAACATCCAAAAAAGATATCCTTTTCATTATAGATGACTGGAATGCAAAAATAGGAAGTCAAGAAACACCTGGAGTAACAAGCCTTGGAGTACAGAATGAAGCAGGGCAAAGGCTAATAAAGTTTTGCAAAGAGAATGCACTGGTCATTGCAAACCCCCTCTTCCAGCAACACACAGAGAAGACTCTACACATGGACATCATCAGATGGTCAACACTGAAATCAGATTGATTATATTCTTTGCAGCCAAAGATGGAGAAGCTCTATATACAGTCAGCAAAAACAAGACCAGGAGCTGACTGTGGCTCAGATCATGAACTCCTTATTGCCAAATTCAGACTTAAATTGAAGAAAGTAGGGAAAAGCACTAGACCATTCAGCTATGACCTAAATCAAATATACCTTATGACTATACAGTGGAACTGACAAACAGATTTAAGGGACTAGACCTGATAGACAAAGTGCCTGAAGAACTATGGATGGAGGTGTGTCACCTTGTACAGGAGACAGGGATCAAGACTGTCCCCCAGAAAAACAAATACAAAAAGGCAAAATGATTATCTGAGGAGGCCTTACAAATAGCTGTGAAAAGAAGAGAAGCCAAAAGCAAAGGAGAAAAGGAAAGATATACCCATTTGAATGCAGAGTTCCAAAGAATAGCAAGGAAAGATAAGAAAGTCTTCCTCAGTGATCCGTGCAAAGAAATAGAGGAACCAATAGAATGGAAAAGACTAGATATCTCTTCAAGAAAATTAGAGATACCAAGGGAACATTTCATGCAAAGATTGGCTCAATAAAAGACAGAAATGGTATGGACCTAACAGAAGCAGAAGATATTAAAAAGAGGTGGCAAGAATGTACAGAAGAACTGTACAAAAAAGATCTTCATGACCCAGATCATCATGATGGTGTGATCCCTCACCTAGAGCCAGACATCCTATGATGTGAAATCAAGTGGGCCTTAGGAAGCATCACTACGAACAAAGGTAGTGGAGGTGATGGAATTCCAGGTGAGCTATTTAAAACCCTGAAAGATGATGCTGTGAAAATGCTGCACTCAATATGCCAACAAATTTAGAAAATCAACAGTGGCCACAAGATTGGAAAAGGTCAGTTTTCATTCCAATCCCAAAGAAAGGCAATGCCAAAGAATGCTCAAACTACCACACAATTGCACTCATCTCACACACTAGTAAAGTAATGCTCAAAATTCTCCAAGCCAAGCTTCAACAGAATGTGAACCTTGAACTTCCAGATATTCAAGCTGGTTTTAGAAAAGGCAGAGGAACCAGAGATCAAATTGCCAACATCCTCTGGATCATTGAAAAAGCAAGAGAGTTCCAGAAAAACATCTATTTCTGCTTTATTGACTATGACAAAGCCTTTGCGTGGATCACAAGAAACTGTGGAAAATTCTGAAAGAGATGGGAATACCAGACCACCTCACCTGCCTCTTGAGAAATCTATATGCAGGTTAGGAAGCAACAGTTAGAACTGGACATGGAACAACAGACTGGTTCCAAATGGGAAAAGGAGTACGTCAAGGCTGTATATTGTCACCCTGCTTATTTAACTTATATGCAGAGTACATCATGAGAAATGCTGAACTGGATAAGCATAAGCTGGAATCAAGATTGCTGGGAGAAATGTCAATAACCTCAGATATGCAGATGACACCACCCTTATGGCAAAAGTGAAGAGGAACTAGAGCCTCTTAATGAAAGTGAAAGAGGAGAGTGAAAAAGTTGGCCTAAAGCTCAACATTCAGAAAACGAAGATCATGGCATCCGGTCCCATCACTTCATGGCAAATAGGTGGAGAAACAGTGGAAACAGTGTCAGACTTTATTTTTTGGGCTCCAAAATCACTGCAGATGGTGACTGCAACCGTGAAATTAAAAGACACTTACTCCTTGGAAGGAAAGTTATGACCAACCTTGACAGCATATTAGAAAGCTGAGACATTACTTTGCCAACAAAGGTCTGTATGTACAAGACTATGGTTTTTCCAATAGTCATTCATTGATGTGAGAGTTGGACTATAAAGAAAGCTGAGCGCCAAAGAATTGATGCTTTTGAGCTGTGGTGTTGGAGAAGACCCTTGAGAGTCCCTTGGACTGCAAGGAGATCCAACCAGTCCATCCTAAAGGAAATCACGTTGGAAGGACTGATGCTGAAGCTGAAACTCCAATACATTGGCCACCTGTTGCAAAGAGCTGACTCATCTGAAAAGACCCTGATGCTGGGAAAGATTGAAGGAGGGAGGAGATGGGGATGACTGAGCATAGATGGTTAGATGTCATCACCGACTCATAAGTTTGAGTAAACTCTAGGAATTGATGATGGACAGGGAAGCCTGGTGTGCTGCAGTCCACAGAGTCACAAAGAGTCAAACACGACTGAGCGACTGAACTGAAACCCACCTAAAATCCTGCTCCTGTCACACACTCCAAGGGCGTCCTCTACTCTCCCTCACAGCAGGGATCATGAATGTGAAAGTGAAAGTGTCTCAGTCATATCTGACTCTTGGTGACCCCATGGTCTGTAGCCTGCCAGGCTTCTCTGTCCATGGAATTCTCCAGGCCAGAAATGAGTGGGTAGCTGTTCCCTTTTCCAGGGGATCTTCCCAACCAAGGGATTGAACCGATGTCTCCTGCATTGCAGGCAAAATCTTTACTGTCTGAGCCACCTCCTGATTCAAATGCCCTAATTTCAAGCAAAACCATATGTCCAAAATAATAGTCTCTAGTCTTACACTTGACTCTTCTGTAACTTCTAAATGCGCTTACTTATATGAGTGTTGTGCATGTGCTCAGGCACTCAGTTGTGTCCTATTCTTTGTGACCCCATGGACTGTACCCTGCCAGGCTCCTCTGTCCATGGAGTGTTCCAGGCAAGAATACTGGAGTGGGTCGCCATTTTCTACTCCAGGGGATCTTCCCCATTCAGGGATCAAAGCAGCATCTCTTTCTCTTTCGTCTCCTACATCTGCAGGCGCATTCTTTACCACTGTGCCACCTGGGAAGCCCCTAAGAGTGTCAGAACTACAAAAAATGGCAGTGCTATTTGGGCTTCCCTGGGAAAGTAGTATCCTTTTAATGATATCTTTTGTATTTGTATCCATTTCACTGACTGAGAAAGTAAAAAACAACAACAACAACAACAAAACCCATCAGGAAGTCCATGTTCTACAAAGCTCTTTTCTTGTCAAGACATGTTGTCTTATGTATTGATGCTAATAGTATTAAATTACAAAGTGCATTTTTTTCCATCTTAAACTAGAGAGCTTTACTCCTGCATTTCTGTAAAAATTAAGAAACTCTTAAAAAATAGAATTATGTGTGGGTTGAAAATTGCTTAGTTGTTTGGAAGTGCATGTTATTTTCAATACATGAATAGTAGTTTTCAAAAAAATTGCTGAGAATTAATCGCCTCTCCTGTGTCCTCACTATATGTGACGCTTTGAAATATCTACCTAATTAGAGAAATTCTTATCTTCAAGAGACAAACTGACCTGCCCTGTTATCTGCAGGATAATTTTCCCCATCATTGATGTTTTCATTTCCAGGACATGTTCAAGAGCTAGGGCCCTGAATCAAGAGTGAGTTTGAGACCAGGTTGGTTTGAGTCCAACTCGGCTGTTTACTGAGTCAGTGCTCAGAGTTGACACACTAGGACGATTCTCTGTTCTGATGGTAATGTCCATGTTGCCATTATATACTACGAATATTACCTCTGAGCAGCTGTATGACTTGGATAAATTACTTAATTCATCTGTGCTTCAGTTTCCTCAACAGATAAAATTAATCTCTATCTCACTGGAATGTTATGAGGATTAAATATATAAATATCTGTCCAGTGTTCACAAAGTTCCTGTCACAGAGTAAGTGCTTAATAGATACTATGCGTCATCTTCTGTTTCCCTCTGGCATCTTCTGATCTGTGTCTCTCTCACTTTTTCTGTGTTCTTCCTGAACTTATGCTCCTTTAGAATGTAAATGTGAAGGAAAAAAGGGAAGGGGGATAAAAAGTTAAGGTAAGGATATTTCAGGTTATTTCAACTCTCTGTTTATGAGGCACCAAACAAGAGCTTATCAAAGGGAGTAGCTATGGAATGAAAACCAAGAACTAATGATAATAGTTGACATTTATTGAGCATTTATAATGTATGGGGCACTGTGATTTCTTAAATTTATTCTGCCACAGATTTTGTTCTAGGTATACCAATCAACAATTTAAGGACACTAGAATTTGCCGAGGTTAAACAATTTGACATTCAATCAGTGACACTCTCAAAATTTCAATTTAGATGTTTGAGAATCCCAAGCATATACCTTAACTACTACATTTCACTTCATTTTGGGGAAAATGTGTATCCAGGCACTGGACCTAAAGAACTCAAGGAAGTCTAGTTGATATGGCTGGAGTTATTTGAAAAGCTGTCAGAAGATGATATTTTAATTTTTTGGCTTATTGTTTCTGTAGCCAAAATGAAGACTTTCATCAGAAGCAGCTTCCTTTTCGATCTCTAAAAGCTATAGGAGTCTTATCACCAACAAAACACCCGACAGCAATAAAGGTGGATTCATTAGCCTTATCTCTGTAGACGGGCTTGAACACTAGCTGCCTAGAGTTGTCCCATACTACTTTACCTGGGCATAAGATGATAAATGGCAAAACTGCCCTTTAAAAATAACCTTTTCCCCCCCATAACTCTTCATCTTTTCTGTTTTCTGGTCACTAGTATCTGAAGAAATTAAATAAAGCCTGCCAGCTTTTCCTCTGAAGGAGAACCAAAGACAGATCCCTTTTATAAATAATCCCCTTCTTTGCACAAAAGAAATGTCACTTCTTAATATAATTTGTAGCAACTCCTACTATTTCATGAATTCACACATTAGTTAAATCAGTCATGGAATCCATACACGAGAGGCAGAAGATAAACTTGAATTTTGGTTGATCTAATTTTTCTTGATTACAAATATTGAAAAGGGAAATTTTGGGAAATAAATACCTCTAAATAAAGATATCTGTTTTATATGCACCATATAACACACTATACTCAAACATTTAAGATGAAAACCAAAGACATACTTTCATCATAGACATTATACATATGTAAGAATACAGATGTTCATGTATACAGTTTTGTTAAATTGTATTATTGAGTTTTGGTTAAATTCAACGATCTGTAACATTACATAAAATGTCAAGATCTTATAAGGGAATTTTCTTTTTCATTATCAACTCCTGTGAACACAGTGCATGTTTTGTCTTTTTCTTATAGATTTGGTAAATTTCCCCCTAAGCTAAATATAAAAGACTTACTTTTAAGAATATCCATGGTTCAGTAATATCTGATAAATAAATAATGTTTTATAACTTTTATTTCATAGATATGTATCAAGGGCTGATTATGTGCACTCTCCTAGTCACTGTAAAGAAAGCAATGAGAAAAACAGTGTCTTTGTCTATGAATGTTACAGTCAAACACAGAAAAACAATAAACAAAAAAACAAATCATATGTCACAGTAATAAGGGCTATGACAAACAGTGGAGTTGGGCAAGTGTGATGCTCTCAGGGTGCTAGTTATGTATCAGGGATCTGTGGTTAAGCCTTCCCTGAGAAAATCCTTTGCTTACACATATATGAATAAGACTCATTATTTAAGACATTATTCTTCTCAAAAGAAGACATTTCTGAAAGGAGGCAGCAGAAAGGAAACTGACACCTAAGTACTGGAGCTTGAACACAAATCTCATATTTACCTAGATCACTTAGAGGTGTATATATATATATTCATAAGTGGACTTGCTACAGTTTAAAAGAAAATATATAGACTCTGAGATGGGCCTGTGGCATGCAAAACAATACAACAAAATAAACAAACACAGTCATAACAAAATGTTTTCAGGAAGCATTCAAATATAAGAAGATTTTATTATTAGAATATGGAAATATTTATATAATATTTTCTGCACCAGTGCCTCATAGTTTAGAGAAACAAGAGGATCTCATGATTACAACAGGCAGTTTTGAAAAGTGCATGTTGGAGTAGAATAAATGTCCTTAATTCACATGCATCTGGGTATTAGCAAACAGAAACAAATAGCTGAAGTATGAAAGAATGTATATTAGAGATGACCTAAATTGTCCTTTAGTCATTTTGCCAACACTAACAAGATAAACAACTTGTCTAGTAGGGCAATCAGCATGGTCCATAGAGCAATTTGAAGCACAGAAAGATAGAAATGAATCATTAGTACCATGAGGCAAGAAGATCAATTAAGACAAAGTAATTATATTGATATGTTTATGTTTCAGTTTATTCTAAATTGATACCCCTGGTTACTTTTACAAGTCTGAATGAGTTTAGTATTGATAATTGTAAATATCTTTTCAATAATAGCTTTATTGACTTATAATTCACATACCATAAAATTCACTTTCATAAATTGTGCTATTTATTGCTTTCTAGCATACTCACAGTGTTTTTGCCTGGAGAATCCCAGGGACGGGGGAGCCTGGTGGGCTGCCGTCTATGGGGTTGCACAGAGTTGGACACGACTGAAGCGACTTAGTAGCAGCAGCAGCAGCAGCAGTGTACTTGCAGTGTTGTGAGACATTTCCAGTTCTCTTATTTTTAAATCACCAACTAAAATCATACATCCAAATGAAAACTTATGCCCGTTAGCAGTGACTCCCCACTCCACCTCATCCTACCCCAACTCCTGCAGCCTGACAATCAATAAGTCTATTTTCTGTCTGTACAAGTTTGCCTGTGCAGTACATTTTATATAATATGTGGTCTTTTGTAACTGGCTTCTTTCACTTAGCATAATGTTTCCAAAGTTCATCTGGGTTGTGCATGTCTTAGTATTTCACTACTTTTAATTGCCTAATAATATTACACTGTATAGATATACCACATTATGTGTATCCAGTCTTCAAATGATGGACATTTGGTTTGCATTCACATTTTTGTTAATAGGAGTAATTCTGCTCTGAACACTCACATACAGATTTTGTATGGGCATATGTTTTCAATTTTCTTGGAGAGATAGATAGATAGACAAATATAGACATATTAGATATAAATATTGAAATTGCTATATTACAAGATAATTGTGTGTTTGAGTAACTGACGAACTTTCCAAAGTAGCTGAAACATAGAATGAATCTCACCAGCAGTGAATAAGGGTACCAATTTCTCCATATCCTTGCTAATATTTGTTTTCATTTGTTTTTTAATCACTCTAGAGAATGTGAAGAAAAATTTGGATTTGATGTGCATTTATCTAAGAACTAATGATATTGAGCTTCTTTTCATTTCCTTATTGGCCATCTGTATGTTTTATTTGGGTACATGATTATTCAAAACCCACTGTCCATATGTTAATTGAGTTGTCTTTTTATTGCTGAGTTTTAAAAAATATTATCTAGGTACACGTCCTTATCAGTATATAGTTTGAAAGTATTTTCCCCCATTCTGTGAGTTGCCTTTTCACTTTTTGATGGTGCTCTTTGAAAGACATTTTTTTTTTTACTTTGATGAAGCCCATTTTATCTATATTTTCTTTAATTTCTTATAGTTTTGGTCTCATAGCTAAAAAAACAATTGCCAAACCAAAATCATAAAGATTTACTCCTATTTTTCTTCCAAGATTTTTAGTTTTCCTTTTACATTTAATTATATGATTGATTTTTAGTTAATATTTGTATATGCTGTGAGATAGAGGTCATATTTATTCTTTTGCATGTGGATATCTCAATATCCTTTCAAAATTCTCTCTTTAGTTTTGACTTTCTACAGTTTGGTTACAATTTAGTGTGTTTCTCTTTGAGTCTGTTCTACTTAGAATTCAGTGAGCTTCTTGGGTGTATAGATAAATATTTTTCATCACATTTAGGAAACTTCAACCATTACATCTTCAAATATTTTTTTCTATCTCCTTTTCTCTCCCCTCTCCTTCTAGAACAACAGTAATGTATATATTGATGAGCCAGATGTTTTCTCAGAGGTCACCAAAGCTCTTCTCAATTTTCTTCATTCTCCTTTTTTTCATGTTGATCCTCAGCCTAGATAATCTCAGTTGACCTATCCTCATATTACATGATTTTTTCTTATACCTCATGAAACTGATTTTGATTCCTTTAGAGAAATTTTTACTTCCATTGTTATACTTTTCAGGATTGCTGTTTTGTTCTTTTAAAATTTCTTTCACTATTTGATATCTCTATTTAATGATATTATGTTCATGCTTTGATTTTTAGACAGGCTTCCCTTTCTCCTTTTTAAATAAATATTATTGCTGATTTAAAGTCTTTGTCTAGTAAGTCTAACATCTGGGTTACCTATGGGAAAGTTGGCATTTACTGCTTTCAATTTTTGCCCCTGTGTATGGACCATACTTTCCTTTTTTCCTGTCCATCTCTATAAATTTTGTTGAAAACTCGACCTTTTAAGTAGTACGATGTGGGATCTTAGGAAATTTGACTTCCCCTCCTGCCCAGGGTTTTTTTGTTATTGCTCTTTGTTATTATTGTTGTAGTTGTTGCTACTGTCTCTTTTTGTTTGTATAGTGACTTCCCTGTAATAATTTTGTCAAGTCTGTATTCTTTGTTGTACGTGGCCACTGAAGTTGCTGCTTAGTTTGCTGAATGGTCTGCTAATGATTGAGAAGGATTTCTTTAAATGCCTCAAATCAACAAGTCTTTCAGTCTTTGTTCTAGGGCTCTGTATTTTAGGTTATGCTTTCAACCTTCCAGTATTTTACAACTCCACCTTAATCTTTACTTCCTGCTTGCACAGAGTTTCAAAGTGAGCTAGAGATATGAGATTTAAGCCAAATCAAATATTTCCTAGGCCTCCACACAGCTCTGTATATGAAGACAATGTACTCTATCTCTCAGAAATATGTCAAAGCTTTTTAAAGCTTTGATGTGTTAAGTTGTGTTAAGTCATTTCAGTTGTGTCTGACTCTTTGCGACCCTATGGACTATAGCTTGCCAGGCTCCTCTGTCTGTGGGATTCTCCAGGCAAGAATACTGGAGTGGGTTGCCATTTCCTTCTCCAGGGGATCTTCCTGACCCAAGGATCAAACCCGCGTCTCTTATGTCTCCTGAATTGGCAGGTGAGTTTTTACTACTAGTGCCACCTGGGAAGCCCTCTGAAAGCAGAGCTGTTGTATTTAGTCACTCAGTCATGTCCGACTCTTTGCGACCCCCCTGGACTATAGTCTGCCAGGCTCCTCTGTCCATAGGGATTCTCCAAGCAAGAATACTGGAGTGGGTTGCCATGCCCTCTTCAGGGTATCTTCCCAACCCAGGGATTGAACACAGGTCTCCCACATTGCAGGTGGATTCTTTACTGTCTGAGCCACCAGGGGTGCCCAAGAGTACTGGAGGAGAACAGTATTCTTTTAATACTGGCACCAGGAACACTTTTAAAGCCTCATATGTACATGTAATTTCCCAGATTTGTCTTTTGAGATTTTTTTCTGTTTTTTGGTCAATTTCTTGTTATATCTAACTAGTCTCAGAGCTCAGGCAGTTGCCATGTTAAATATTGCCACTGACTGTTTTTAACAAACCCATTTTAGGACAGAGTTTTTACTGTAAATGGTTGCTACACTGGGTCAAATAAAGGCAAGCCCTGTGAATGATGTTTTCCCAGGGTGCTGCCAGATAAACCAAATAATATATCTCTGGTAATGGGACTTTGGGAGCTCCAAAATGTCTACCTTCTCTTGTCTGCCTCCTCCTGGAGGCTGCTAGGCTCCCGGCATTCACAGTTACTATGGTTGTGAGATTGCTGTTTTCAAGGTCTCTGTGGATCTGGTAGAAGAGAAAGTGAATAAAGCAAATTAAAATGCTACAAAGCTCACTATTAACCAAGATTTATTTAGTTATTTTTCTTAATGCTTCCTCAGATTGTTACAAGTCTTTGCTTAATTGCCAAAGAGAGTTGTGAAATACTTAATATATATGAAGATTTGTTATAACAATTGGCTCACACAGTTATGAAGGCTAAGGAGTCCCACAGTCTGCCTTCTGCAAGCTGGAGAACCAGGAAACCCAGCATACAGTTCAGTCTGAGTCTGAAGGGCCACTAACGTAAGTCTTAGAGTCCAAAATCCAGAGAACAGGAGCTCTGATATCTGAGGGCAGGAGAACATGAACATCCCAGCTCAAGAAGAAAAGAAGAGAGAGGGAATTCTCCCTTTCTCTATCTTTTTGTCAATTCAAGCCATCAGCAGACTGGATAATTGCCCAGTTTGGTGAGGATGGATCTTCTTTACTCAGTCTACTAAATCAAATGCTAATTTCATCTAGAAATACTTTCCTGGATGCACCCAGAAATGACATTTTAACAGCTATCTGGACATCTGTTAGCCTGGTCAAGTTGACATGTAATATTAACCATCATAATAGGTAATTGTTCCATAAAATGGAAAAAATATACTATATTCTTAATGTAGAACTGAAGCAGAGAATTTGCTCCTGGGAATGCCCTGGAGTCATATTCTTTGCACAAGTGGCTAGGCAGGGAAGCAGATGTATGTTCTCTACTTTGTATCTCATAGTACGTTATTATTAGAATTTTTTTTCCCTTCTTAGTTATTTTCTATTGAGTTAGAGGGCATGGGCCAATGTTGTAAATGACACAAGGTTTGCTCCAAGAAACATATAGATGTAGGACTGATAATACACATTTCTCTCTTGGGCAAAGTGGGGCTATATGCTTCGTAGGTTTTGCTCCAGAAGAAAACCTGTTTTCCCTGCTGCTCTCATAGTAGAGATTTGAATGAGGGCAGGATCATCCTAATTGGAACGTTTTGAGTTAATATTCTGGGCTTCAGTCTTCCTGGCCTGAAAATTTAATTTCTCTGGTGCCTCTCTGCCTATTAGCATTAGGTGTAACTAGAGGTCTTATTGTTCACAAACTCCCAGGTCAGAGACCTGACTACTAGGCTACCTGAGGAATTGCTGCAATGGTTATCCAGAGAACCAACTGTTTTGTTTTGTTTCTTCATTATCTTCCATACTATGTTGAAACTTATCTAAAGTCTTCTCCTCAAATTCGTCAGCATTTTGTGTAAATGTAGTCTCCAAATTCTTTCCCAAATATTTTATCCCATTAGTAAAGTTACTAATGAAATGAGTGTTGAAATACATGAGTTATAGAAATCTGGCTCCTCCTGAGTTCCAGAACTTGAGAGTAAAGTAATTTCTATAGATTCATTTCATCACTCTCAGGATGAGGAAGCAACACAAGATGATCTCTCATCTCTTACAAATTTATGATTCTGTAATGATATACAGTATGGATACATTTACTAAAAGAAATAATTTATTTTCTATATGTCAACACAGATTACTTTACCACTTTTTCATTGAGAATGTCTCTTTTTACTCCAGATTTCAGTTTACCTTGATATCCCTGTTTCTTAGAAACTGTACAGTAGCCAAGCAAGAGATTGGTGTCTCTTGCTTGGAAGATAATGTGTTAAATTTATCTTGCTATATTTTAAATTCACTGAATCCAAACAACTTTACCATAATTGCATTTCAAAAGTTCACAACACTCCTGTCATATAGACTTTTCTCTCTTAATAGGTATAAAATTGGCTACAAGAAAAGAAACTTTATAATACTTTATATGTACAAAGGCCAAGTCAGATGTCATTTGTGTAGCTATCGCTAGTAAAATAATCATGTACTGTAATTAGCACTGTATTGTGTTAATTCTGCCCATTCTTAGAAACACAGACTTCTTTTTGTTGCTAATGAACAGCTAGAAAATGAACTCATTTTAGATGACAACAGTAAAATGGCCATGTCTACTTTTTTCTTTTCCCATTCAGTTCAGTTCAGTTCAGTTGCTCAGTCGTGTCTGACTCTTTGTGACCCCATGGTCTGCAGCAAGCCACACCTCCCTGTCCATCACCAACTCCCAGAGTTTACTCAGACTCATGTCCATTGAGTCAGTGATGCCATCCAACCATCTCATCCTCTGTCGTCCCCTTCTCCTCCCTCCTTCAGTCTTTCCCAGCATCAGGGTCTTTTCAAATGAGTCAGTAATGTGCATCAGGGGGCCAAAGTTTATTGAACTTGAGTGAATGATTGGGTAGCATAATATGATATTTATTATTTATCAAATGTTGGAGAAGACTCTTGAGAGTCCCTTGGACTGCAAGGAGATCCAACCAGCCCATCCTGAAGGAGATCAGTCCTGGGTGTTCTTTGGAAGGACTGATGCTAAAGCTGAAACTCCAGTACTTTGGCCACCTCATGTGAAGAGTTGACTCACTGGAAAAGACTCTGATGCTGGGAGGGAAGGGGGGCAGGAGGAGAAGGGGACGACAGAGGATGAGATGGCTGGATGGCATCACTGACTGGATGGACGTGAGTTTGAGTGAACTCCGGGAGTTGGGGATGGACAGGGAGGCCTGGCGTGCTGTGATTCATAGGGTCACAAGAGTCAGACATGACTGAGCGACTGAACTGAACTGAACTGAAGATGAACTGGGCAGTAGAAGTGTGTCCTAAATAGGAATTAGTTTATACCATGGAAATAATTCTTTTCAGAATGGGTATGAAGTACTGATTTGTTATTGTTTAGTTGCTAAGTTGTGTCCAATTCTTGTGACCCATGAACTGTATGTAGCCTTTCAGGCTTCTCTGTCCAAGAGATTTCCCAAGCAAGAGTACTGCAGTGGGTTGCCATTTCCTTCTCCAGGGAATCTTCCAGATCCAGGGATCAAACCTACATCTCCTTCATTGGAAGGCAGATTCTTTAGTGCTGAGTCACCAGGAAAGTCTAGGAAATGCTGATTTCAGTAAAAACTTCTCAAGATATTTTTTCAATCATAATGTACTTTTAAATGTACATAATGAATTGTATTTATTTCAAAGGCTTTACCATTATTTTAACTTAAGAGAAATACGAATCATTGTAAAACAGATTTCTGAATCTGAGTTTGACTGTATGTGAAATTCTACTTAGAAAGAAGTGGTGTTCGACAGCACCCTTGTAAAGTGGCTTACAGTGGGGCCCTTGGAACTGAAGTTTTCCTTTTTTCAGACAAGTGAAAGTAGAAATGTCTTTATACAGGGTTTCTGCTGGGAAATATCTATAAAATGTTTCAAAGACATTACATGAAAATTTTGAAAGATAAGCTATAATTCTAAATGGATAACCATAGATTTTTCTGAGCCAAGGTCTCTCAGCTTCGGCACTTCTGACATTTCGTCCCTGTAATTCTTTGTTGTAGGGGGCTCTCATGTGTGCTGCAGGATGTTTAGCAGCATTTTTGCCCTCTGCCCATTAGATGGCTGCCCTCTTTTAGTTGGGACAATCAACAGTGTCTCCAGACAAGATCCTAAGGGGGCAAAACCACGCTTACCTCCCCTACTTCATTTAAAGCCACTGTTCTAGACAAAGCAATGATGTAACGTGTTTCTCTGATTTGGATGCTGACACGTGGTTCTGATAGGAGATCCACTGTGGTAGGAAATACTTGGGATGAATTGTATGAGTTCTTTATATATTTTGGATATTAACTCCTTTTCAGGTATATGATTTGCAAGTATTTTCTCCTGGGGATGACCAACAGTCTTGTGTGTATGGCAAAATGTTTAGGTTTGTTGGTATTTCTATACAGGTACCAAGGAGCTGGGACTGCTCCCTGATAGCTGTATGGCATTCTGCAGGCTCTTTGTTCAGGTTCCTGAAGAACACAGTATCGAAAGTTGGATTGTAGTTTTCCCCCACTGACAGTTTCTGAAAATACCATTAGATTTCTACTATCTACCTCTTGAAAGCTCTATAGACATTGCTAACCCTCCCATTAAAGTCCTTACAACTTCTCACTTCCTATTTTTTTCATTTTTATCACGAGTGGACTGTACTACAAAACACCAAAATCTGTTTTTTCATTGCTACCTAATAAGTTACTCCCAAACTTAATGGTTTAAGAAAATAATACATTTTTAATGTCACACACAGTAATATTGGTCAGGAATTCAGGAGCTGCTTAGCTGCCAGTCTGATTTGATATCTGTTGTGAGTTTGCAGTCGAGATAACATCTGGGTCTAAAGTCAAGCAAAGCTTTAACTGGAACTAGAGGTTCCATTTCCACGATGGCTCTTTCACATAGCAGTAAGTAGGACTCTTTCATCTCTTGCTGGCTGTCAACAAGAGGCTTTGCATGGCCTCCCATAGGGCTGCTTCAGAATCCTCATGACACGGCAGCTGGCTTCCCACAGAGCAAATGATCCAAGAGGTAGCAAGTTAGAAGGTAGAAAGTGTTTTGTGACTTAATCTGGGAAGTCATACTTGTTGTTTCTGTCATATTCTTTTGATTGCAAAGTCAGCCCTATTCAATGTAGGAGGGAACCACACAAGGGAGAAATACCAGGAGGCAGGTGTCACAGGGAACCAACCATCTTGGTGGCTGACTGCCATAATCTCTTGAGTTCATTTCTGCTGTTTGGTTTTCTTTTGACAATCAGTCACATTGTTTCAGTTGTATGGTGGACTTTGTGCTGATGCTTCAAATGACACTATCTTTTTTTGTTTTTAACCTGAAGGTTTACCTTTCCTCTATTAAGCAGGTAGGAGTAAGGGGCTCATTACCTCAATTTAGCTGGGTTGGATCAGTACTGGATTGCAGGCTGGCTGAGATTCTCTCTAATTTTGATTTTCTTTCCTCTGATGTGTCCTGTCTAGGCTTTTTACCAAGAGCCTGGTGAGTCACTGTCTCCTTTCTGAAAGATAATACATGTATCATGGAGAAAATTGAATTGCATATTTAGGATTCATGGCATTTCCAAATTATTACACCAGTGCTTTATGATTTTCAAAAACTTTTCCAGTAGCATACCTCTTAATGGGCCAAGCCATCCTCAGCTCACACCCAGAATTGGCAAATATCCCCAAAGGGATAGGTTTCTGGCAACCCTGCAGAAAAGAATATGTCTAGTAACAGATTGCTCACTCACAGAAGCTCTCCCTGTTTAAGTATTCTTATGTTGCAGTTCATTGTTCCTTTTTCCTATAGCTCTCTCTAATGCTTTGGCATATATATATATATATATATATATATATATATATATATATAGTTTAGTTGCTAAGTTGTGTCTGACACTTTTGCAACCCCATGGACTGGACAGGCTCCTCTGTCCATGGGATTTCCTAAGCAAGAATACTGCAGTGGGTTACCATTTCCTTCACCAGGGGATCTTCCCAACCCAGGGATCGAGTCTGCGTCTCCTGTATTGACAGATGGGTTCTTTACCACTGAGCCACCTGGAAAGCTCATTTATAGACACATATCACTGAGAGTATGATATCTATAGCTATATCATCCAGAGTATAGTCTGCCATAGAACCTATTATTTTTATATCCTTAAATCCTCCTTGGAACTAAAACTCTCTCCAGTTCATTGTCTGAGAAAAGAAATTAAGGGGGGCTGTAGCCTTTATAATTCTATAAAACAGTTTCTGGTTTTCAATATGAATAGTCTGAGGAGCAGAGGTTTTGAGCATGTGTGCTTGTGCTGGGATTGTGTATACATATTTGTTTTGTTCATAGTTTCCCACTTTGGGGAACAAAACCTTAGATTTCTTTGCTGATGTTGATTGCAACCCTTATCAATAACTTTAAGGCCTGACATCCTGTAATGGAGCAGGGCACTATGGGGCCTTCCCCAATATCCTCCACTTTATCTTGATACCTTATGGTGAATGGTGCCACTGGATTTGTGATCTCTGAAGGAGAAGATTTAACTCTGGGACCAAAGACAGGTCCCAGTCACTCAGGGCTTTGTGTGCAAAATTTTATTTAAAGTGACAGGACAGAGAAAACTTCTGACATAGACATCAGGAGGGGGTAGAAAGAGTACCCGCCTCACTAGTTTAGGCAGGACCTTATATACTTCTCAACTAGCTTCTGAGAATAGATAAAAAGAATACCTCAAGGTTGTAAGAGTTCCATCAGATCCTTTCCCCAAGGCATACAACCAGAGATAACTTTGGCACAAGATTAGCCTGGGAAACTGCTTCTGACAAAGTATCTGGGCAATATATACTGTTGCTGTGTAGTCAGGGGCACACATCTTGAGAAACAAGTTCCCAGGCAAGATCTGTTACAATTATAATCATTGAGGTAGAGTCTAAGAAAAACATTTCCATGAGTAAGACCTTGTGCTGTGTGATTATTAGTGCCGACCTAAACAAAGGCCAGTTCTTGGGCAAGATACATTGTTGCACAAGGCTTAAGGAAAGCATGAGAGAATGTTCACCTCCTCCTTAAAGGGCCTTGGACTGCCCGCCTAAGTAAGCTTTAACTCTTTCATCCTCCTCTCTGCAGTACCTTGTTGTTCAGTAGCTTACTCATGTCTGACACTTTGCGACCCCATGGACTGCAGCAACCCTGCACTTCATCATCTCTCAGAGCTTACTCAAACTCATGTCTTCTGAAGTACCTAGATAACAGTATTGGATTTCCTCAGTAATTTTACAAATGTATCATTGGAAGGACTGATGCTGAAGCTCCAATACTTTGTCCACCTGATGCAAAGAGCTGACTCATTAGAAAAGACCCTGATGCTGGGAAAGATTGAAGGCAGGAAGAGATGATGATGAGATGGTTGGATAGCATCACTGACTCAATGGACCTGAGTTTGAGCAAGCTACGGGAGATGGTAAAGGATAGGGAAGCCTGGTGTGCTGCAGTCAATGGGGTTGCAAAGAGTCAGACACGACTGAGCAATTGAAAAACAAAATATATCCTCCTCCTATCACCCCAAATGGAAGGTGTTAACTACTTGATGGCCATCAGCACATAGCCCCATGCCCATGGAGCCTAAAGACTGATAATGTTAACTCCTGTGACACCATCCTATTACCTCACCATCAGTCAATCCTAGAATCGTGCACTATCTGATCACATACCCTGGGATCTCCCCCTCATTTACTTGGTTTTAAAAATTTTGCTGAAACCCTTTGGAGACCTTGGAGTTTTGGGGGCATGAGCCCTGCAATAAATGTTTCTTTGCTCCAAACTCCATTTCGGTTTGTTTGGCCTCACTGTGCTTGAGCACAGGAACTTGCATTAACATCTACGCACCTTCTTCAGTCCTTGCAGAATTTGCCTTCATGGGGCTTGTACATCATAAGGAACATATGGCCCTGTGACATGAGATTGATTTGCTCTGCTCCTAGTGTAGTTCTGATGATGGCAAGTGCAAAATTATGATGCCTGATCATAAAGAGACCAACATGACTGGGAATGCAGCAAATATTGAACAGCTTTTCCGATATGGAGATGCTGGGAGCTATGTAGCATCACAAACAAGATATTTTATTATTGTCCTGTCTGCATAAGTTTTTAGGACATATTTATAAACATTTGATTGTCTTACTAAATTAATTCTTCAAAACTAAATTTACTTGCCAAGGCTCAAATTATGATATTCGGTTTAGTTGCTCAGTCGTGTCCCACACTCTGTGACCCCGTGAATTGCAGCATGTCAGGCCTCCCTGTCCATCACCAACTCCCGGAGTTCACTCAAACTCACGTCCATCGAGTCAGTGATGCCATCCAGCCATCTCATCCTCTGTCGTCCCCTTCTCCTCCTGCCCCCAATCCCTCCCAGCATCAAAGTCTTTTCCAATGAGTCAGCTCTTTGCATGAGGTGGCCAAAGTACTGGAGTTTCAGCTTTAGCATCAGTCCTTTCAAAGAACACCCAGGACTGATCTCCTTCAGAATGGACTGGTTGGATCTCCTTGCAGTCCAATGGACTCTCAAGAGTCTTCTCCAACACCACAGTTCAAAAGCATCAATTTTTTGGCACTCAGCTTTCTTCACAGTCCAACTCTCACATCCATACATGACTACTGGAAAAACCATAGCCTTGACTAGATGGACCTTTGTTGGCAAAGTAATGTCTCTGCTTTTGAATATACTATCTAGGTTGGTCATAACTTTCCTTCCAAGGAGTAAGCGTCTTTTAATTTCATGGCTGCAGTCACCATCTCCAGTGATTTTGGAGCCCCCCAAAATAAAGTCTGACACTGTTTCCCCATCTATTTCCCATGAAGTGATGGGACCAGATGCCATGATCTTAGTTTTCTGAATGTTGAGCTTGAAGCCAACTTTTTCACTCTCTTCTTTCACTTTCATCAAGAGAAGACTCTACACATGGACATCACCAGATAGTCAACACCAAAATCAGATTGATTATATTCTTTGCAGCCAAAGATGGAGAAGCTCTATACAGTGTGCAAAAACAAGACCGGGAGCTGACCGTGGCTCAGATCACGAACTCCTTATTGCCAAATTCAGACTTAAATTGAAGAAAGCAGGGAAAACCACTAGACCATTCAGCTATGACCTAAATCAAATCCCTTATGATTATACAATTGAGTTATGATATTAGACTTGGAAATTAGTGGCATATTTTTGTCATAACTTCCAACAATTCCCAGAAGTTATGCTAATTAGAAGTTTCCTGAGGCTCTTGGTTTGACAACTGAGATCAAGCAACTGTGTTTAATTACATAAAACAGAAAATTACAAATGCAAATGGGTCACTAAGGCCACACCTTAAGAATAGAATGTTGCTCATTAATTACACACGTTGAAACATAAGGTGTCCATTCTAAGATATGCAATTGCTATTATTCTTTTGAGGGCATCACAGAATCAAAGAGCTGGAACAGATTTCAAATATTACCTAAGAGAATTCTATTGGGTTGTAGCCACTCACTTGTCTGCCATCTCTACACACCTTCTTCAGAATTCTTTCTACTGCTATAGCATCAGGAAAGTACATTTTTTCATTAATAAACTTTACTTGATGTGAACTTACTGACAAATCCTTGATGTGTTAGAGTTCAATACACCTTTATTTTTTAATTTCAATTTTAATTCTGTGTCTCTCAGTTAAAATTTGGTTTATTGTTGCAGCTCTGTCACTAATCAGTTGAGTAACTGATTAACTCTCTACCTTTCTAAGTTTAATATGTGTGCAAACTAGATTAAAATAAAATTTGAATTTATTCCAGCTGAAATTCTTATTATTTTTTTAATTCTGCAGTATAGCAACATAACATTCATTCCTTAATGGAATTGTTCATTTAATGAATATTTAATGCCTATTATGTGCAAGAGATTGTAGGCCATCTCCAAAGATGGGAAGAAAGAGAAGAAAATTAACATATACTTTTGTATTATCAGGCTGCATGCTTTTCATGGAATATCCCTTGAAAAAAAAAAAATAAAGCTGATTGGCTTTTCTGAAGCCCCATGGGCTTTAGATATTTACAACTTTATTTTTCCAAATAGATTCATCCCTTTGTACAATTCAACTTATTTTCTCTGATAAGAATCATTTCAGTTTTTGTTCTATACACAGTTGTCTTAATAACATATCTCATTTGGTGGGTAATCTAGATAATTATATAGCTTTATATTTTAAAATGAGCTTCAGGTATTATAGGAAAAGGAGCCCAGTTATAAGGAGTAGGCCCAAAGCCTGTTGTCTGCAGAGCTGGGGCATCTGGAGTGCCATGAGCTCCAGTCATTGCCCTTACAGTGCTGTCTCTTCTCTGTTTTGTTTCCACAGATGGGCATGCTAGGTGACTCAGCCATGTTTCAGAGCAACAACTTTATAATTTGCCCACTCTTGAAATCTAATTTCAACACATTGCATTCTTAATTTAGGCATTACTATTACCATTGCATAGGAATATTAACTGCTGTTTATTAAATATATAACTGTATGCCAGATGGTGTTCTAAGTACTTCATAAATATTACTGCATTTAATTCTGACAAATCTGTAAGGTGGATTTTATTATCATTCTGGTTTTTCTTATGAAGAATGTTAAGCAGCTTGCCTAAGTCTATATAGTTTGTAGCAGGAAACAGAGCAAGAATTTCTATCCCAGTCTGACTAGTTTTGATCTGTTATTAGTCTTTATTTTAACTACCAAGTATCATTTTACCTCTTAATTATGTACCACTCCCTTGTTTTCTCCATATACATCATGTTTTCTGTCACTGACTAATGTAAAGTCTCTATTTAAACCAGTTTGTGAATCTACATTCCACTTATTTTTTTAAAGATATGTATAATTTTGTGCAAGAAATCTAAACGTTTTAAAAGATAAAAAATATAGATCTCAAAATCAATGTTATTTCATTCCAAATTTTAACTTGGACGTCTCAGTATTTATATATTGGAAATGCTGCCATTTTGCAAAATCGTTTTGAAACTAATTTTCCTGTGGGAACACTTTTTTAGTATGCATTTTCCTGTTTAGGCATAGAGAGAGAAAATGCTCTCATTTATGCACAGATAATTACAGTATTCACATAATCTTTAAAAGTCTTTATTATTATTTTCTTTCTCTTCAAAGTTTCTGTATTTACTGAATTTTATATCAGCCTAAGCACAGGGAATTCTTCCAGCTTGCACTTGAACTAATTTTTTGAGAAAAGCAGCATAATTTATACCTTATATTGCATAGTATTTATGAAACTGCATTTATTAAGGCTTTGCAGACAAATGTGTTTAGGACTTGCTGGCATTTTTTTCCTGGCTTGGTTTGATTATTCAGTGCTGATTTATGGGCATCGTCCCCCTGCACATCTTTGGATGTTTCTCTACTAGTAACAGGGAAAATCCTATAACTACAACTTTGGCTGTAGAAATATGATTTCTTGGCCTCTCTTTGTTATAACTAGTTTAGGGGTCTCTTAATTTCTTTTTACATAGTGTCTTTTAGAATAATTTATAGCTTCTTATTTGTCTTCTCTCTGTGTACTGTCAATGAACATGCAAAACAGAACAATTTTTCCTCATTACCTAGTCCAGGCCATTTAAAGAGAGACAGTATGGAACAGGGCATAGATATGAGTAATGAAGTCAAAATCAATTCAGTTCAGTTCAGTTCAGTCGCTCAGTCGTGTCCAACTCTTTGCAACCCCATGAATCGCAGCACACCAGGCCTCCCTGTCCATCACAGCTCCCAAAGTTTACCCAAACTCATGTCCATCAAGTCGGTGATGCCATCCAGCCATCTCATCCTCTGTCGTCCCCTTCTCCTCCTGCCCCCAATCCCTCCCAGCATCAGGGTCTTTTCCATTGAGTCAACTCTTCACATGAGGTGGCCAAAGTATTGGAGTTTCAGCTTCAGCATCAGTCCTTCCAAAGAACAGTACTTGGGTTCAAATTCTGCTTCTACTGCTTTCACACCGTATGACCTCAGCGTGTGTGTGTGTGCTTGGTCACTCAGTCGCGTTGAACTCTTTGCAACTCCATGGACTGTAGCCCGCCAGGCTCCTCTGTCCATGGGGATTCTCCAGGCAAGAATACTGGAATGGGTAGACTTTCCCTCCTCCAGGGGATCTTCTCAACCCAGGGATCCAACCCAGGTCTCCTGCATTGCAGGTGGATTCTTTACCATCTGAGCCACCAGGGAAACCCCTGGTGATGTATGACCTTCAGGCATGTTAATTCATATACCTCAGTTTTCTCATCTTAAAATGGGGTTAATACAAATCAACTGATATTAATTGAACACAGTATACGTGAAGCATTACTTTTAAAACTTTTGTATTCATGAACACATTCAGTCCTCACAATAACCCCATGTGGAGGTGTAAATATCACTTCCATTTTACTGGTAAATAAGCTAAGGCACGGGCTTCCCTGGTGGCTCAGCTGGTAGAGTTTTTTGCATGCAGCTAGAAAAGAACTCTTGGTTACATACTTGTGTACCTTTAATAATAAATGAAAGGAGTGGGGGCTGTTCTTTTTTCTCTACAGAAGTATTTGATTGACTGGGTTAAAGTTTCTGGAAACTTGATAGAGATCAGTCACCTTCTTTTATATATGAAGAAATAGACACCTTGCTGGATTATATGACTTGGCTAAGATTTGGGTAGTTCAAAGATTAGAACCCAGATTTTCTATCCCAAGCAACGTTGAGTTTTTTTCTCTCCCATAAGTTCAATGTGAAAGCTCCTCACCTTGCTATCAACTTAGTGTTGGCAATTCATTTTTTAGTTAGAAATATACACGGTCAAGGAGGTATGGCTTGTCTTGTCTTTCTACTTCCCAGGAAACAGTGAAGACATTACTTTGGCACCAGTTATGAAGTTTTGGCAAGAGAAAGTAATGTATATTTTTACTTTGTCACACATAACCACCAATTTACATTTGATTATGCTAGTGTAGATAGTTCCTTTAGTTGCCTTTCTCTACTGGGAGAGTGTAAGGTTTATTTCACTAATCATTCACATTATCTAATCAAATTATATAAATTTGCCTTCTTCTTTAGTCTTTAGGAACCATGTGGGAAAACTAAATATCAGATAAGGACTCTCAAGTAAAGGTTCAGACAAAGCAGAAAAACAACATATCCAAGATGGACAGATTTTTCTAAAGATAAGAGAAAAATCTAGGATTCATTTTTTTCCTGTTTTTATTAATATTTTTTGTACTGCAGTGTAGCTGATTTATAATGTTGTGATAGGTTCGAGTGGACAGTAAAGGGAGTCAGCTATCTATATACATGTATCCATTCTCCCCCAAACTCCCCTCCCATCCAGGCTGCTGCAGAGTTCCCTGAGCTGTGTTTTGCTTTGTGGTTTTGAAAGGAAGGGCTTCCTTGATGGCTCAGTGGTAAAGAATCGGGGTGCAATGTAGGAGACACAGGAGACAAAAGTTTGATCCCTGGGTTGGGAAGATCCCCTGGAGAAGGGAATGGCAACCCACTCCAGTATTCTTGCCTGAAAAGTCCCATGGACAGAGGAGCCCGGCAGGCTGCAGGTCAGTTCAATTCAGTTCAGTCACTCAGTCTTGTCCGACTCTTTGCGACCCCATGAATTGCAGCACACCAGGCCTCCCTGTCCATCACCAACTCCCAGAGTTCACTCAAACTCATGTGCATTGAGTCGGTGATGCCATCCAGCCATCTCATCCTCTGTCATCCCCTTCTCCTCCTGCCCCCAATCCCTCCCAGCATCAGAGTCTTTTCCAATGAGTCAACTCTTCGCATGAGGTGGCCAAAGTACTGGAGTTTCAGCTTTAGCATCATTCCTTCCAAAGAACACCAGGACTGATCTTTAGAATGCACTGGTTGGATCTCCTTGCAGTCCAAGGGACTTTCTAGAGTCTTCTCCAACACCACAGTTCAAAAGCAGCAATTCTTCAGCGCTGCAGTTCAAAGGGTCGCAAAGACTCAGACATGCCTGAGCACACATGGAGCACAATTTGAAAGAAGGACAGTGATAACTAAAACCAGACCCAAGCAAACAAACAAACAAAGCCCAGAAACTTAGGCTTGTGAGGAACTTACCTAAACACTCAAGTTCAAAGTTGCTACTCAACCTTTAAATATCACCAAACTGTCCCAGAAATGGTGAATGTCATGGTTAATATGACAAGTGGTCTTTATGTGTGTCACATATATTCATGAATTCTCTGGGTCCCAAAGGCAGTTGAATTGACAGATTTATCTTAACCTTTCACATAAATATAAGCTTACATTGAATTGGAATATTTTCCCCCCTCTATGTTCCTTTTTGTTCTTTGGTTGAGAGTGATTTTTACTGTTTGTTTGAGAATGATTTTTATTGTTGTTAATTTCTCAGAATGGCTGGATGTAGACATTCACAGAATAAATAGAACTGTTAGAGATGATGAAAGAGATGATGATTCTAAGTGAGATTAAATGGACTCAATCAACATTGATTTCTATGCCAGCATAAAATATAAAAAGTCAAGTTTCTTGGAGATTGAGGTTTTTTTATTAGTTTTATCTGACTCTTTACACTGGCACTTAGTATCTAAAATTTTATCTAATATTTAATCATGTCAATGTATGCCAAAACCAATACAGAATTGTAAAGTAAAAAAAAAATATATTAAAAAATAAATAAATAAATAAATAAAAAGCAAAAAAAAAAAATCTTATGATATCAAATCCTTTATGATTATGGTGGTGACATACTGGAGGTGGTGATTATGGTGCTATGGTTATTATAGTGGAGGTGAAAAATAGATTCAAGCGATTAGATTTGGTAGACAGAGTGCCTGAAAAACTACAGATGGAGGTCTGAAACATTTTACAGGAAGCAGAGACCAAAACAATCCCAAAGAAAAAGAAATGCAAGAAGGCAAAGTGATGGTCTGAGGAGGCTTTACAGATAGCTGAGGAAAGAAGAAAAGCAAAAGGCAAGGGAGAAAGGGAAAGATGTACCCAACTGAATGCAGAGTTCCAGAGAATAGCAAGGAAACATAAGAAGGCCTTCTGAAATAAACAACGAAAGAAGAGAAGAAACAATAGAATGGGAAAGATTAGAGATCACTTCAAGAAAATTAAAGCTACCAAGGGAACATTTCCTGAAAGGATGGGCATGATAAAGGACAGATTGGTAAAGACCTAACAGAAGCAGAAGAGATTAAGAAGAAGTGGCAAGAATATGCAGAACTATACAAAAAAGGTCTTAATGACCCGGATAAACACAATGGTTTGGTCATTCATCTAGAGCCAGACATCCTGGAGTGTGAAGTCAAGTGGGCCTTAGGAAGCATTACTATCAACAAACCTAGTGGAGGTGATGGAATTCCAGCTGAGCTATTTCAAATCCTAAAAGATGATGCTGTTAAAATGCTGCACTCAATATGTCAGCAAATTTAGAAAACTCAGCAGTGGTCACAGGACCAGAAAATGTTAGTTTTCATTCCAACCCCAAAGAAGGGCAATGGCAAAGAATGTTCAGACAATGATACGATTACACTTATTTCATATGGTAGCAAGGATATGCTGCAAATTGTTCAAGCTAGGCTTCAGCAGTACATGAACCAAGAATTTCCATATGTCTAAGCTGGATTTCAAATAGGCAGAGGAACCAGGGGGCAAATTGCCAACATTCATTGGATTGAGGAGAAAGCAAGGGATTCCAGAAAAATATCTACTTTTGCTTCATCAGTTCAGTCGCTCAGTCGTGTCCAACCCTTTGCAACCCCATGAATCGCAGCACGCCAGGCCTCTCTGTTCATCACCATCTCCCGGAGTTCACTCAGACTCATGTCCATCGAGTCTGTGATGCCATCCAGCCATCTCATCCTTGGTCATCCCTTTCTCCTCCTGCCCCCAATCCCTCCCAGCATCAGAGTCTTTTCCAATGAGTCAACTCTTCACATGAGGTGGCCAAAGTACTGGAGTTTCAGCTTCAGCATCATTCCTTCCAAAGAAATCCCAGGGTTGATCTCCTTCAGAATGGACTGGTTGGATCTCCTTGCAGTCCAAGGGACTCTCAACAGTCTTCTCCAACACCACAGTTCAAAAGCATCAATACTTCGGTGCTCAGCCTTCTTCACAGTCCAACTCTCACATCCACACATGACCACAGGAAAAACCATAGCCTTGACTAGACAGACCTTAGTCAGCAAAGTAATGTTTCTGCTTTTGAATATGCTATCTAGGTTGCTCATAACTTTTCTTCCAAGGAGTAAGCGTCTTTTAATTTCATGGCTGCAGTCACCATCTGCAGTGATTTTGGAGCCCCCCAAAATAAAGTCTGACACTGTTTCCACTGTTTCCCAGTCAATTTCCCATGAAGTGATGGGACTGGATTCCATGATCTTCATTTTCTGAATGTTGAGCATTAAGCTAACTTTTTCGCTCTCCTCTGTCACTTTCCTCAAGAGGCTTTTTAGCTCCTCTTCACTTTCTGCCATAAGGGTGGTGTCATCTGCATATCTGAGGTTATTGATATTTCTCCCAGCAATCTTGATTCCAGCTTGTGTTTCTTCCAGTCCAGCGTTTCTCATGATGTACTCTGCATAGAAGTTAAATAAGCAGGGTGACAATATACAGCCTTGACATTCTCCTTTTCCTATTTGGAACCAGTCTGTTGTTCCCTGTCCAGTTCTAACTCTTGCTTCCTGACCTGCATATAGATTTTTCAAGAGGCAGGTCAGGTGGTCTGGTATTCCCATCTCTTTCAGAATTTTCCACAGTTTATTGTGATCCACACAGTCAAAGGTTTTGGCATAGTCAATAAAGCAGAAATAGATGTTTTTCTGGAACTCTCTTGCTTTTTCCATGATCCAGCAGATGTTGGCAATTTGATCTCTGGTTCCTCTGCCTTTTCTAAAACCAGCTTGAACGTCTGGAAGTTCACGGTTCACGTATTGCTGAAGCCTGGCTTGGAGAATTTTGAGCATTACTTTACTAGCATGTGAGATGAGTGCAATTGTGCAGTAGTATGAGCATTCTTTGGCATTGCCTTTCTTTGGGATTGGAATGAAAACTGAGCTTTTCCAGCCCTGTGGCCACTGCTGAGTTTTCCAAATTTGCTGGCATATTGAGTGCAGCACTTTCACAGCATCATCTTTCAGGATTTGAAACAGCTCAGCTGGAATTCCATCACTTCCACTAGCTTTGTTCCTAGTGATGCTTTCTAAGGCCCACTTGACTTCATGTTCCAAGATATCTGGCTCTAGATTAGTGATCACATCATTATGATTATCTGAGTCATGAAGATTTTTTTGTATAGTTCTTCCGTGTATTCTTGCCGAACAGAGATCATTCTGTCGTTTTTGAGATTGCATCCAAGTACTGCATTTTGGACTCTTTTGTTGACCATGATGGCTACTCCATTTCTTCTGAGGGATTCCTGCCCGCAGTAGTAGATATAATGGTCATCTGAGTTAAATTCACCCATTCCAGTCCATTTCAGTTCACTGATTCCTAGAATCTTGACGTTTACTCTTGCCATCTCTTGTTTGACGACTTCCAATTTGCCTTGATTCATAGACCTGACATTCCAGGTTCCTATGCAATATTGCTCTTTACAGCATAGAATCTTGCTTCTATCACCAGTCACATGCACAGCTGGGTATTGTTTTTGTTTCGGCTCCATCCCTTCATTCCTTCTGGGATTACTTCTCCACTGATCTCCAGTAGCGTATTGGGCACCTAATGACCTGGGGAGTTCCTCTTTCAGTATCCTATCATTTTGCCTTTTCATACTGTTCATGGGGTTCTCAAGGCAAGAATACTGTAGTGGCTTGCCATTCCCTTCTCCAGTGGCCCATGTTCTGTCAGACCTCTCCACCATGATCTGCCCATCTTGGGTTGCCCTGCCTGTCTTGGGTTGCCCCGCAGGCATGGCTTGGTTTCATTGAGTTAGACAAGGCTGTGGTCCTAGTGTGATTAGATTGACTAGTTTTCTGTGAGTATGATTTCAGTGTGTCTGCCCTCTGATGCCCTCTTGCAACACCTACCATCTTACTTGGGTTTCTCTTACCTTGGGCATGGGGTATCTCTTCACGGCTGCTCCAGCAAAGCACAGCCGCTGCTCCTTACCTTGGACGAAGGGTATCTCCTTACCGCCGTGGTTCCTGACCTTCAACGTGGGATAGCTCCTCTAGGCCTTCCTGCGCCTGCGCAGCCACCACTTCCTGGGTTGCTCCTCCCGGCCACCGGCCCTGGCCTCTGGCGTGAGTGGCTCCTCCCAGCTGCTGCCCCTGGCCTGGGACGCGGGGTGTCTCCACCTGGCCGCCCCTGACCTCAGACGCGGGATGTCTCCTCCCAGCCGCCACTGACCTGGGATGCGGGGTAGCTCCTCCCGGCTGCCGCCCCTGACCTCGGACGCGGTGTGTCTCCTCCTGCCCGCCACTGACCTCGGACGCGGGGTGTCTCCGCCCGGCCGCCGCCCCTGACCTCGGACGCAGGGTAGGTCCTCTCGGCTGTTCCTGCGCCGTTGCAGCCTGGCACTCTAGGCCACTGCCCCTGGCCTCGGAAGTGGGGTAGCTCCTCTCGGCGGCGCTTAGTGCGCCGGCCGGCCCTCCCAGCTGCTGCTTACCCATCTTCTGAGAAACCCGTATGCGGGTAAAGAAGCAACAGTTAGAACTGGACATGGAAAAAATGACTGGTTCAAGATTGAGAAAGGAGAATGATACGGCTGTATGTTGTCACCCTGCTTCTTTAACATACATGCAGAGTACATCATGCCAAATGCCAGGCTGGATGAATAAGAAACTGGAATCAGAATTGTGGGGAGAAATATTAACAACATCAGGTATTAATGGCAGAAAGTGAAGAGAAACTAAAGAGCCTCTTGAGGGTGAAAGAGGAGGGTGAAAAAGCTGGCTTGAAATTCAACATTAAAAATACTAAGATTGTGGCGTTGGTTATACCACGTCCTATCAATAGGGGGGAAAAGGTAGAATCACTGACAGATTTTATTTTCTTGAGCTCAGTGACTGCAGCCATGAAATTAAAAATGTTTGTTCTTTGGAAGAAAAAGACAAACCTAGACAGTGCATTAAAAAGCAGAGACATCACTTTGCCAACAAAAATCTATATAGTCAAAGCTATGGTTTTTCCAGTAGTCATGTATGGATGTGAGAGTTGGACCATAAAGAAGGTTGAGCGCCAAAGAATTGATGCCTTCGAATTGTGGGGCTGAAGAAGACTCTTGAGAGTCTCTTGGATAACAAGGAGATCAAACCAGTCAGGCCTAAAGGAAATCAACCCTGAATATTCACTGGAAGGACTGTTGCTGAAACTGCAGCTCCAACACTTTGCCTACCTGATGTGAAGTACTGACACATGGGAAAGATCCTGATGCTGGACAAAATTGAGGACAGGTGGAGAAGGGGGCGACAGAGGATGAGATAATTGGATGGCATCACTGACTCAATGGTCATGAGTTTGAGCAAACTCTGGGAGACAGTGGAGGTCAGAGGAGCCTGGCATGCTACAGTCCATGGGGTTGCAAAGAGTTGGACACAATTTAGTGATTGAACAACAACAATAATTTTATCAAATATTAAAAACATGAATTTATTTTTCTCTGCATGCTGTAATCGATTAGATATCAAATATGTGGTTGTTGTTTAGTCGCTAAGTCGTGTCTAACTATTTTGCAACCCCATGGACTGTGTAGCCCGCCAAGTTCCTCTGTCCATAGGATTTTCTAGGCAAGAATATTGCAGTGGGTTGCCATTTCCTTCTTCAGGAGATCTTCCTGAACCAGGGAGTGAACCTGAGTCCCCTGCATGTCTCTTGCACTGCAGACAGATTCTCTACCACTGAGCCACTGATGAAACACTCAGATATGTGGGGAAAATAGCATAATCTTGGTTGTTAAGTATGTGTGTTTGGAGTCTTGCTCTGGAGGAAGACTAACCAGTTTAACATGCCAGCTTTGTCGTCTATCACAAGATGTTGTGCAAATTACTTGTCTTTTCTTCATCACAGTTCCCTGATTCATAAAAAGAGAGTAGTATATGTACACTGCAAAAATTCATTATGGTAATTCGATGAGTCCATATGTAGTAAGCACTTCATATTAGTACCTGGCCTAGGCTTCCCTGATGGAATGGTGGGTAAAGAGTCCACCTGCAATGCAAGGGACACAGGGGATGTGGGTTCAATCCCTGGGTCAGGAAGATACTCTGGAGAAAGAAATGGCAACCTACTCCAGTATTTTTGCCGGAAAAAGCCCATGGACAGAGGAGCCTGGTAGGCTATAGTCCACAGGGTTGCAAAGAGTCAGACAAGACTAAGTACATGATTTGACATTTTGATATACTGGGGGAGGTTTGCTATTATTATTGCTTTAAATTAATTACCATTGAGGTTTAAAATGTTTTTGTTAACCATTTATATTTCTTCTATAATTTTTCATTCATATCCCTTGCCTATTTTTATTGCCATGTTCACCTTTATTTTCTTACTGATTTTCAAAATGTGTATCACTTTTGGCATACTGCTTTGAATATCATTAAATGTCATAAGTATGCATAATAATTAATACGAAAGTACTAACTGGGCATCTAAATATCTGAGACACTGTGCTAGGTGCTGTGCAGAACAGAAAAAATGAATGATAAAGTCCCTTTCCTCTATGTGATTTTTAACATAGTAGGGTGAAAAGGAAACATCCAAAATAATGCAATATGTCATAATAGAGCTTTCTGTATCTGTACTTTTGGTACACTGATGCGGAAGACATTAATTCAGACTGAAATCATCTCACAAGGTTTTTGGAAGACATAACATTTAAGATTGAGTTGAATAATGGGCAAAATTTTGAGAAGTATGGATGGCTGGACAAAGACATTCTAGTGAGTTAAAATAATGAGAGAGAAGACAGAGTGGTGAGATAAAATACTCATTTAAAGAACTTATTTTTAAATTTTTTTATCTTTATGTGCATGTTTTCAACAAAGCAAGGTAAACATGATCATTGATCCCTTCGAGATTAGAATCATAAGTAAAGATGAATTATAGTTAACCTAACACTAATTCAGGAACTCAAACTAGTGTGTATATGAGCCATTCAGTACTGCAATTTATATTAAAAGGCTAAACTAAATGCAAAGGACTGACAACATACAAAAAAAAATGACAATTTCTTTTTGACAGCACTGGATAGAAAAGACAGATTATGGCAGTTCCAAGGCTGTAAAAATATAGAAGGATAACAACCAAAAATTTGTAGCAAATTCACAAGGGCAGATTTGGAAGACACCAGTCAGGATCCTTGATATACTTAGCTGCAGTATTTTTCAGCCTGGCACTCTGACATTTTAAGTCAGATGAGTTTTTGTTGTGGGAGTGTCCTGTGCATTCTAGATGTTTGGCAGCATCCCTGACTTCAGTCCACCATGTGCCACTGGTACCTCTCCCAGCAGCAGGGTTATGACAAATAAAAATGTCTCTAAACATTGTGAATGTCCCTCTGGGGACAAAAATGTCCCCTGGTTGAGAACCACTACTGCTGCTGCTGCTACTGCTAAGTCCCTTCAGTCGTGTCTGACTCTGTGCGACCCCATAGACGGCAGCCCACCAGGCTCCCCTGTCCCTGGGATTCTCCAGGCAAGAACACTGGAGTGGGTTGCCATTGCCTTCTCCAATGCATGAAAGTGAAAAGTGAAAGTGAAGTTGCTCAGTCGTGTCCAACTCTTCGCCACCCCATGGACTGCAGCCCATCAGGCTCCTCCATCCATGGGATTTTCCAGGCAAGAGTACTGGAGTGGGGTGCCATTGCCTTCTCCAGAGAACCATAATATAAAATCATTCCTTTATTTCTAATCTCTTTTAACTGTTCATTATATTCTGGAACAATATGTTCAATTTTTTATAGTTATAAAAACAAAAGACACCATTTATTGAACATATGCATAAAACAAGTTTTAAAAATATATGTTTCATACAAAGTTATAACCCTGTATGTGAGACAGCAAGAGACACATGTATAGAACAGTCTTTTGGACTCTGTGGGAGAGGGAGAGGGTGGGATGATTTGGGAGAATGGCATTGAAACATGTATAATATCATATAAGAAACAAATCGCCAGTCTAGGTTCAATGCAGGATACAGGATGCTTGGGGTTGGTGCACTGGGATGACCCAGAGGGATGGTACAGGGAGGGAGAGGGGAGGGGGGTTCAGGACTGGGAACACGTGTACACCCGTGGCGGATTCATGCTGATGTATGGCAAAACCAATACAATATTGTAAAGTAAAAAAGAAAGTGTACCTCAAATGTTAAAGCCTGGATACATATTTTCGTATGTCTCTACCTGTTTTAAACCAAGCTGAGCTCATTTTCTGAATTTATCTGAATATTAGAAAATCCATATTTGCAGCAACTTAATATTCCTGCTGTGAAAAATCAAGCAGGTCACTCTAACTTGGGAAACTTATGGAATTACTTTTTCCCAAACCTTATGTTTTGAAATAATTTCAGAATTAAAGCTACAAAGATGTGCAAAGTATTTCATATACCTCCAACCCAGAGTTCTCAAATGTTAACATTTCACGGCTTTGTGCTTTCTCACACTTCCTCTCCTCTGTGTGTGTGTGTATGTATTTATGTATATAATGTGTGCGTGTGAAGTCACTTCAGTTGTGTCCGATTCTTTATGACCCTGTGGACTGTAGCTCATCAGGCTCCTCTGTCCATGAGATTCTCGAGGCAAGAATACTGGAGTGGGTTGCTATGCCCTCCTCCAGGGGATCTTCCTGACCCAGGGATCAAACTCATGTCTCATTAGCCTCCTGCATTGACAGGCAGGTTCTTTACCACTGGTGTCACCTGAGAAGCCCATGTATATATTATGTATGTATATAATTTTTAAGAACCATTTGAGAATAAGTTAAATATATAATGGCCCTTTACAACGAAATTCTTCCATGTTTATTTCCAAAAACAAAGGCACTCATTTTTGTAACTGCAATGCAATTATCAAAACCAGGAAATTAATATTGATTCAGTACTAATAGCTAATCTTATTAAAATAATGACAATAGCTCCAATAATATCCCATCTAAGATCACAGTTTACATTTAGTGGTCATGTCTCTTTAGACTCTTTTAATGTAGAATAGTCCTTATTCTTTTTTTTTTTTTGGTCTGAACTGAATATTTGCTTCCCCTGCAAATCTAAATTCGAATGTTGAAGCTCCACCGCCTAGTGTGGCTATATTTGGAGATGGGTGCTCTAAGGAAGTAATTAAAGTTAAATGAAGTTGTAAGTGTGAGGCCCTGATTCAATAGAATTAGCGTCCTGACAAGAGGAGACAATAGAGAGTTTGACTCTCTTCCTTTTATTCTCTCTCTCTGTCCCTCTCTTTCTCTTCCTCTGTGCACGTATGAGGAAAACTGTGTAAAGACATAGAGAGATGGTGCTAAGTTATAACACAGGAAACCAACCTCATTAGAAACCAACACTTCATCATAGACTTTCAGCCTCCAGAACCATAAGAAAATAAATTTCCATTGTTTGAGCCACCCATTCTGCGGTAATTTGCTTTGGCAACCTGAAGCTGACATACAATGACATTTTTGAGGTATACAGACCAGTTACATTGCTTAACACTTAGACTTAATATCCATAAAATCTCTAACAGCTAAAAAGATACTTCTATTGTACAGGGAATATATGATTGTAGATTGGTCCAAGATGATGACAAGGGTATGGAGAGATGGTTTGTTTTCAGGGTGTATTTGATATTAAAGCCAACAAGCTTCTTAAAGCATTGGGTATGAGGCATGAGAAGAAAAGAATAGACCTAGGTGTAGCAAACATAGCAGAGATCATACCTCCAAATAGGTGCAAAATCTATGACAGCTTAAATACATTACCACAGAGCAATTCTATTTTGAAATAATTTTTAGTTCTAGTGGGCAAAATCTTTTTATATATTTCTAATGTAAGTTTATTGCACAAAAGATGGTTGGTAGGGTGAATAGCTTCATTCATAGCAAATCTTTATTTCAAGGTAAATTTGACTTTAGGAATAATCCAAAAGCCATATGTAAATAGATTAGATAACCACACTAAGCAATAACATTTTCAGCCATAACTCGAAGTAATAATTCTAGTGTCTTTGCATTGTTCTTCATATGAGTCTGAAAGCAAATCCAAGAGAGAGTTTTCAAAAAAGCTTTTAAGCAATAATAGCATCATTAGCAAAAGTAGCTATATCTTAAGATTACTTTTCTTTGAAAGAAACAAAATTCAATAGTATCTATAGATAATGTAATAGTTATTTACATCTATAAATATAAATATCTATAAGTTATGTCATTTTTCATTATTTTCATGCCTTCTCTCTCCTTGTAGAAAGCTAAATTCTTTTTCTTCATTTCTTCATTTTCTAGGTGTGGCTATCTTTAGGGTACCCTGGTGTGGTACTTAGAGAAATGTCTATACCTATATCTATCTCTCTATATTTGTACCTATCTCTCTATATATTATCTATATTTATATACATATGCCTAGAAATGGCTTCCCTGGTGGCTCAGCAGTAGAGAATCTGCCTGCAATGCAGGAGACACAGCTTCTATCCCTGGGTCAGGAAGATCCCTTGGAGGAGGAAACAGTAACCCATTACAGTATTCTTGCCTGAAAAATCTCATGGACAGAGATGCCTGGCAGGCTACAGTTGTGGGCTAGCAAAGAGTTGGACATGACGGAGTGATTGAACACAGGCATACATGCCTAGATATTTATTACAATTAGAAAGAGGCCTTTCTTTTTCATCTGATAATTGTTGTTGCTTTGCTTAATAATTTCTTTTAGATTTCCATATCTGAAAATAGCTCAGAAGTCATCTACTCAAACTCTCTAATTTCATGAAGAAACTGATTTTCTTTTTCCCCAAAGACCTTTAACCAACATTAAATTTAGGATAGGAACCCAGGCTTGCTGTCTCCCAGTGGAGTGCTCTTTCTAATCTATTAGAATGAAGGTTACAATAGTAGTCATAGAAGGAAAATTATTACTAGTATTGTAACTAACTTAGTTTGGAGGTTTGAGATACACTAATTTCTACTGTGTCTCTGTCTGTGTGTATGCTCAGTTGTGTCCGACTGTTTGTGACCCTGTGGACTATAGTCTGCCTGGGAAATCCATGCAATTTCCCAGGAAAGAATACTGGAGTAGGTTGCTGTTTCCTCCTCCATGGGATCTTCCTGACCCAGGGATCCACCTGTCTCCTGCATCTCCTGATTGACAGGGGGATTCTTTACCACTGTGCCATGTGAGTAGCCCGCAATTTCTACTGTAGATATTTTGAAACAAAACAATTTCAGTTTCAGAGGTTCCACAAAATGGTTAGAGTTACAATCCATTGCCCTTAAAACCTGCTAACTCAGAGTCAACAAGACATAGTAGATAGACAGTATTAAAGACAGGTGCATTGCAATAAATTATGAGCTAAAAATGGGCTTTTCTTACTGAAAATAATTACAACTATAATTGAGGAGAACTGGATATTCTTAATCTGTAGACGGGTCCAGAGAATGTGTAGGAAAAAGCATTTCTTGAATATCTATTGTTTGGCAGTCACTTTTCATGCATTATTATTGAACACAATTTTAAATTTACTGAAATTCTGGTTCCTAGAGAATTTTTAAATAAGAATTCTGAGTTGAATATTATTATTTTAAAGTCCTTGATTAATACTTTTACATCATATATTGAAGTATGTTAAATGACTGGGTAAGTTACTGAAAATATAAGCTAAACATTAATATACTGACTTTTTTATTAGAAATAAATTATGATGAGTTAAAGTATTATGTTTTTTATTTTTTGTTAACCAACTATGTTGCTTAATTTTCAACAAATATTTATTAAGTATTTGTTCTGAGCCCATCAGTGGCACATGAACTGTTTCGACCAGGATACATTTGTCTTATCTTGGGCTTCTATCAGTTCAGTTCAGTTCAGTTCAGTCGCTCAGTCATGTCTGACTCTTTGTGACCCCATGAATCGCAGCATGCCAGGCCTCCCTGTCCATCACCAACTCCCGGAGTTCACTCAGACTCATGTCCATCGAGTCCGTGATGCCATCCAGCCATCTCATCCTCGGTCGTCCCCTTCTTCTCCTGCCCCCAATCCCTCCCAGCATCAGAGTCTTTTCCAAACAGTCAGCTCTTCGCATGAGGTGACCAAAGTACTGGAGTTTCAGCTTCAGCATCATTCCTTCCAAAGAAATCCCAGGGCTGATCTCCTTACAAAAGACTTTATTTATTTATTTATTTATTTTTCTCATTTTTTTCAGTTATGGAGGCCAGGAAGTCCAAAGCCAGCTAGCTGGCCTACTTGGTTCTTGGTGACAGGAACCTTTCTGACTTGCACATGGCCGTTTTTTGGCCATGTCCTCACATGGCTGAGAGAGTGAGCAAGCTCTGGCATTCTTTATCTTTTTATAAAGAGACTAATCCCATCAGTGATTCCTCTGTCATATATTCTTGTAAATCTAATTACCTTCTATAAACCCTACCTCCAGTTAAAATCACATTGAGGATTAGAACTTCAACAGATGAATTTTGGGGGGATAATAAGCATTCAGGCCATAACACATATCAATGTGTTTTCTTCCTTGACGGAGATGACAGTCTTCCAGAAAAAGCATAAATAAAAACTTCTTGCAACCAGTGTTATAAAAGTGGCAGAATAAGGTCTGTAAGAAAGAAGAAAGGCAAATCGACTTTAGGTACATGTTTTCAGCAAAGCTCACCCTTAGGGAAATGTTTGAGATCTGATGGCTCCTGTAGAGCCAGCTGAGCAGAGAGCAGAATTGTTCAGATAGCAGGAATTGAACTTCACTTGCTAAGAAGGGAGAGATTGCAGTGTGTTTGCAGAATGAGAAGGGAGATTTTTCTTTAAGGCACAAAGAAATGGCAAGAAACTGGAGCCACAGCCCAGATTGTGTAGGATGTCTCAGGCTGTGCCAAATGCAATCAGATACTATCAATTTTGAATTTTCAAACTTCACTCTGCTTGCTTTGATAGACACTAGAAAGCTTAAACAACGAATGTGATCAAAATGTTGGCTGAGGAAAGGCAAGAAATACAGTTTTCTAATTTATTTCATTTTATTTAAGAATAGGCTTTTCTTGTTTTATTTGAGAAACACGGAAAATATTTTAATCATAGGCAAACCTTTTTGGAACAAGTGTTTGTCAATAGGTCACCTAAAAGGTGACATGATCCTACATGGAATTTAAGCCCCCAACTTCTAATCTGCTTATCTTCAGAGTCAAGAAGGGAAAATAAAGAAAAACCTCTAGTGAAAACTGGGCCCATTAAATCATGGACCCTCTGGGCACAGTTTCCTACTTTTTGTGAAAGGATTTCAATCTAAAATGGAAACTGGAGGATATAAAATGAAAAATCTCATGTATGTGCCTTAAAGACTGAGAAGCTGATTTCCCATAAAAATCTGATTTACAGAAAATTGATACCATTGGAATTTTCTTAAATGATAGGGAGTTGGTCAAGGTTTGCCTCATATCAGCCATGGGAAATTTTCTTAATGGTTTCCAAAGGCATGAGAAAGAAATGATCCATGTTGGGTTGATCTCACAAAATAAACCAAATTAAGCTTTTGTTTGTATAACTGAACTGGTTTTGTCTGATTGAGGAATCTTCAAGGGCTAGTCTCCAATTTTTTTTTTTTTTTGCTTTGTTTTTTAACAGATTCTCACTGAATCCCTGTTTACCTTCTCTGCCCATAAATACGGCCCTCTGAACCGTCAATGGACTCACCTGTAGCAGGCTATATAGTTTGTATGTCCCAAATTGCAGTTCTTTTGCTATTCCTGGATAAAGTCATCTTTTTGACAGTTCCCAAGCTTGCCTTATTTTACCTTTTTATTTAGGTCAACAGTCTGTCATAGACCCTGTTGATGGTATTCTTTTGAGCCTCAGCAAGCTACTCTAGAGTAGTAGGAAGAAGTGCTGGTTTTCTCACATTGTTAAGTACTGGTTTAAATCTTTGGTAAATGGCAAGCTGGACTCTGCTCTGAGGCACTATCTATTCTTTTAATTTGGGGAATGATTTAAGTAATTTGAAATATTCCATTTCATCATATGCACAAAGCCAAGATTGTTACCAAATGCAAGCTCATGTGCCCTATGTACAATAAGACCAAACAAATTGAAACATTGGAGTTTGGAGCAGAGAAAGACTTATTGCAGGGCCATGAAAGGGGAAGGGGTGGCTCATGCCCTCAGAAATCCCAAACACCCTAAAGAATTTCAGCAAAATATTTTAAAAGGCAAAGTGAGTTGGGGGGTGGGGTGGGGCATCACAGGATATGTGATTAGCTGGTGCATGATTCTCTGATTGGTTGATATTAAGGCAACAGGATATTAACATAGGGCTAGATGCTTATGATCATTAAGTAATTAATTTCTTCCATTTGGTGGTGATTTTTAGCATCTGGAAATCTCAGGAAATCAGCATGAGATACTAATCTTTAGGTACTTCAGAGAGGAGCTACAGCAGAAGATATGGGGGAAGTGTCTGGTGGCTTAGATAGTAAACAATTTGCAATGTGGGAGACCCAGGTACCATCCCTGAGTTGGGAAGATTCCCTGGAAAAGGGAATAGCCACCCACCTCAGTACTGTTGTCTAGAGAATTCCATGGACAGAGGAGCTTGGTGGGCTATATATTTCATGGGATTGCAAAGAGTCAGGCACGACTGAGTGACTAACACTTTCTTTCCTAGGAAGGCATGATGTATTCCTGCTTGGTTGCAAGCTGATAATTCTTTTTTAACCCATGACCAATATATTCTTTGAAGATGCACAGTTTCAGTTTAAAGTCAAGACAGAGAGACAGCTCAATAAAGTTAATTCTGTCAAGCAAGAAAATTATTTATTTTCTTTCATAATAGAAACCACCAGCAAAAATGTTACCATATTTTTCCTTCTCCTTTGTTAAATATATTTGCCTAATTGAAGAAAGGGATTTTTTTCCTGAAAATTTAAATGTTCATCATATCTGAATAGAAGATAGGATTGCTTCAAATTCAGTATTCTGCATTGTACGAATGTTTGCACACAAAACATTTCTTCTGAAAGGTTAATAAAGGCATGTTTGGGATCCATAAACATGATAGAGGTATATGTTTTCTACAATGAAAACAGCCTATGAAGAATTATATCTTGTTAGCTATGTTATAAATTGGTTTATGGGAAATTTGCAATGAATTTTAAAAATGCAAACCTAACCATTTAATTTTATCTTTTCCCTAACTTATCTGGCAAACTGCAGCAATATAAAAGAAATATACTTACATTTAAAAATAACTATATCTGAATTGAATTTATATAATTTGAGATTTAAAATGTTCAAATCTTGGCTCCAATGAATTAATTCTTATTAATTTTTAATCACTTTCCTTTTTCTGCAAAATATGAAAATAATAAGCATTTTAATTCACATTGTATTCCTTAAACACAAAATTCTTTAAACCAATAATGCACAGAGAGACAGATGTTTATTTCTTCTAAGGGCCCAGAAGTGAGACAGCTTGAATACAGTGTTTATAGTCACCGTCTAGTCACTTTCAGATGTGCTTCCTTCCACAGCATTCTTTCTGCTGTAACTGAAATGGTAAACGTATTCAGTCTATGAATATTTATTAAGCAATACTGCGTACCACATGTGGTGCTTGATACTACATATATGACTATGATATAGCACTTGCTTCATGGAGTTTTAATAATTTCCATTTGGAATAAAAATACTGAGAATTTCAAGAGAGTACAGTAACTATCCCTAATTTTAAAAAAAATCAGGTTTCTTATAATTCTAAATTAACCTATTGTATACTATATTTCTTCCTTTTTATAGCTTTATTGAAATATAATTGAAACATAATAAGCTATATATAAATTATATAAATTTGATAAGTTTTGATAACTGTATATACTTTGAAACTACCACCACAATCATCATAATGAACATATCTTCTGTCCCCAAAAGTCTCCTCTTGGCCTTTTGTGATCACTTCCTCTTGCTAATTCCTTCCCATCCCCACCTGTCCATAGGCATCTACTGATGTTTCTGTCACTATATTCTAGTTTATACTTCTCAGAATATTATTCAGTTCCAGTGTGAGTTTCTTTGGTATGGTTTCTTTTATTGAACATAGTTATTTTGAGACTTCTTCATTTTGTTTTGTATATCAGTCATTCATTTGGCTTCATTGCTGGGTAGTGTTCCAGTGTATGGATACGCAATTTGTTCATTCATTCACCTATGGTTGGACATTTGTGCTGTCTCCAGTTTTGGATGATGATAACCAACAAAGCTTCATGAACACCAGTATACAGTGTTTATGTTTGTGAATGCATGCTCAGTCATGGCCTACTCTTTTTCAACCCCATGGACTGTAGCCCACCAGGCTCCTCTGTCCATGGGATTCTCCAAGCAAGAATACTGGAGTGGGTAGCCAGTCCCTTCTCCAGGGGATCTTCCCAACCCAGGGATCAAATCTGGGTTTCTTGCATTGCAGGCAGATTCTTTATCGTCTGAGCCTATGTTTATGTGCACAAATCTTTTTGTGAACATATGACCTGATTTTCTGGGAAATGCCTGTTTGATATGACAGGCATATATAAAATTTTTTTAAAAAAATTGCCACATTTTCCTAGATTTGTTGACTCTCTGGGGTTTGAGTGATATCTCACTGAAGTTTTTAAATTTATATATCCTTTATAACTGATGATGTTGGGCATTTTCCATGTGCTTTTTTCCATGTTGCTCTTTGTATATCTTTGGAGAAGGCAATGGCACCCCACTCCAGTACTCTTGCCTGGAAAATCCCATGGACGGAGGAGCCTGGTAGGAGGAGGAGCCTGCAATCCATGGGGTTGCGAAGAGTCAGACACGACTGAGCAACTTCACTTTCACTTTTCACTTTGATGCATTGGAGAAGGAAATGGCAACCCACTCCAGTGTTCTTGCTTGGAGAATCCCAAGGACGGCAGAGCGTGGTGGGCTGCTGTCTGTGGGGTTGCACAGAGTAGGACACAACTGAAGCGACTTAGAAGCATTTGTATATCTTAAGCATCTAATTCAAATATTTTGCTTAATTTAAAAATTTTTGTTGTTTTCTTATTATTAGGTTTTGAAAATTCTTTATATATTATGGATATAAATCCTTTATAAAATACATGATTTACAAATAATTTCTTCTAGTTATTGGCCTTTTAATTTATTCTTTCTGTGTCTTTCAAAAACCAGTGTTTATTCATTCTATGACCAATTTATTAATTTTTCACCTTATGAAAAGTCTTTGCCTAATCCATTGTCAAAAACAGTTCTCCTGTGTTTTCTTCTGAGAGTTTTATAGTTCTAATTTTTATTGTTAGGCCTATGATCTGCTTGAGTTAATGTTTGCTCATGGTGTAAGCTATAAATTGAATTAATTCATTTTTTTTTTTGGTTTTGTTTTGGCCATGCCATGTGGTATGTGGGATATTAGTTCCCCAACCAGTGATCAAAGCTGTGCCCCCTACATTGGAAGTACAGTTTTAACCACTAGAGTGCCAAGGAATTCCCATGATTCTTCTTTTTAAATATAGACATGTGCCATTTGTTGAGAAGACTATTTTTCTCCACAAAACTGGCTTTTCATGTCTTTCAAAAGTGTGTCTATTCTGGACCCTATATTCTTTGCCTATATTGATATCAATACTGTAGATCTTTTAGTATTTGATATTACCGAGGATAATACTTCAAAATTTTAAAAGACTTCTTTACTGTTATTTTCTTAGGTAAGTTTTAAGTTCACAAAAAAGTGAGGGGAAGGTACAGAGTTTCCATATATACTCTGCACCCATACATGCACAGCCTCCCACATTATCTCCCACTAGAGTGGTACATTTGTCACAATTGATGAACCTGCATTGAGACATCACAATTATGCAAAGTTATAGTTTTACATTAGGGTTCACTTTTGGTGTTATATATTCTCTGGGTTTGAATAAATGTATAATGCCATGTATAACGTCACTATGGTATCACACAGGGCATCACTGCCCTAAAAATTCTCTTTGTTCAACCTATTTATCTCTCCTCCATCCTAACCCCTGGTAGCCATTGATCATTTTACTGTGTCCATAGTTTTGCCTTTTCCAGAATGTGATACAATTGGGCTCGTACAGTAGGTATCAGATTGGCTTCTTCCACCTAGCAATATGCATTTAAGTTTCCTGCATGTCTATTTGGGCTTCCCAGGCGGCTCTGGTGGTAAAGAACCTGCCTGCCAACGTAGGAGACATGAGATGCAGTTTCAGTCCTTGGGTGGGGAAGATCCCTTGGAGGAGGGCCTGGCAATCCACTCCAGTATTCTTGCCTGGAGAAGCCCCTGGACAGGGGAGCCTGGCGGGCTACAGTCCACAGGGTCACAGGGAATCAGACACAACTGAAGCAACTTAGCACGCGTGCACATGTCTTTTTCTGGTTTAACAGCTCATTGCTTTTTAGTGCTTAAAATATTCCATATTTCTGTATCTACTACACTACTGAAAAACATTTTGGTTGCCTCCAATTGCAAATAAAGCTGCTGTGTGGACATATGTTTTCAACTCCTTTGGGTAAATACCAAGGAGTGCTATAGCTAGATTGTATGTTTAGTCTTGTAAGAAACTCTCAGCCTGTTTTCCAAAGTGGCTGTAGCAGTAGTGTTCCCACGAGCAAGAACGAGTGTTCCTGCTGTGCCATACCCCTGTCAGCATTTGGTGTTGCCAGCGTTGCAGATTTTGGCAATTCTAGTAAATACGTAGTGGTGTCTTATTTTAATTTGCATTTCCTCAGATGGCATATGATGTGGAGCATCTTTTCATGTGATTATTTGTCATCGGTCTTCTTTGGTGAATTGTCTGTTAAGGTCTTTGGTCGATGTTTAAATAAAGTTGTTTGTTTTTTGCTGTTGAGTTTTAAGAATTCTTTGTATATTTTTGATAACAGTCCTTTATCAAATGTGTCTTTGTAAATATTTTCTCCCAGTATATGACTTGTCTTTCCATTTTCTTGACTTCATCTTTTGCAGAGCCTAAGTTTTTAATTTTTATGAAATTAAGTTTTCAGTGATTTATTTTATGAATTGTGCCTTTGGTTCTATATCTAAAAAATCATCACCATACTCAAGGGCATCTAGATTTTCTCCTATGTTTTCATCTAGGAGTTTTACAGCTTCTAAAAGTTTTAAAGTATTTTACATTTAGTTCTATGATCCATTCTGAGTGAAATTTTTATGAAGGATTTATGTCTCTATTTAGATGATGATTTTTCTTCTCTCTCTCTCTCTCTCTTTTTTTTCACATGTGTATGCCTACTTGTTCCAGAACCATTTGCTGAAAAGACCATCTTTGCTCCGTTATATTCCTTTTGCTTCTTTGTCAAAGATCAGTTGACTATATTGATGTGGGTCAATTTCTGGGCTCTCTATTCTGTTTCATTGAGCTATTTGTCTATTCTTTTTTTTTTTTTTCTTCACTGATACTACACATCGTCTTAATTACTGTAGCTTTATGGAGAATCCCAGGGACAGCAGAGCCTGGTGGCCTGCCATCTATGGGGTCGCACAGAGTCGGACACGACTGAAGCGACTTAGCTGCAGCAGCAGCAGCATAGTGAATTTGAAGTCAGTCAGTATCAGTCCTCCAAATTTGTTTTTAGTTTTTTCATAGATACTCTTTATTGGGATGAGAATCACTTTTTATTCATAGTCTTCTAAGAGGTTTTTTTTTTTTTTGGTCTGTTTTTAAGAAGGAATAAATGTTGCATTTTGTCGAGTGTTTTTCATACATCTGTCGAGATGATCATATAGTTTTTCTTTTTCTTTCATTTTTCAATCAGTTACATTGATTGGTTTTCAAATATTAAACCAGTCTTATGTTATTAGTCATGACATATACTTTTTATATATTTCAGATTTGAGAAAATTTGTTAATAATTTTTGCATCAATCTTTATGCATTATTGGACTATAGTTTTTTATTTCCTGAAATGCCTTTGTCTAGTTTTAGTATTACAGTAATGTTGGCTTCACAGAATTAATTACTTTGTGTTCTCTCTTCTATTTTCTGAAAGAGATTGTATGAATTGGAATTCCCTCTTCTTTAAATATTTTGTAAAACGGTGAAGCTTTGTGGACCTTGAATTTTCTTTGTGGGAAGGTCTATAATTGTAAATTTAATTTTTAAAATAAATATAAGATTGTCAATATTTATCCATGCACTGCCAACTCCCAGTGTTGTCATTCCTCTGTGTTGATCCAGATTTTTTTCTTATATGATTGTCCTTCAGAACTCCTTTAATATTTCTTGTAAATAGGCATGCTGGTGATTAACTTTTATGAGATTTAATGTCTGAAAAAAACCTTTATTTTACCTTTGTTTTAAAATATTGGGGTGGCTAAAAAGTTCCTTCAGAATTTTCATAACATTGTGGAAAAACCTGAACGAACTTTTTGGCTATCATGATAATATAGAATTCTAAGATGGTAAGTTTTTATTCATTAATTTAAAGGTGTTGCTCCTCTGTTTTCTGGCTTACTTGGATTTCAACAATAAATTTGTTCTTAATCATGTATTATTCCTTTTATCCCTCTATCTTCTTTTAAGATATTATTTTTATCACTGAGTTCAAACAACTTGATTATAATATGCCTTGGTGTAGTCTTTCTCATATCTCTTGTACTTGGGGTTGGTGAAATGTCTTGAAAAGCTGTGGTTCTGTAGTTTTCTCCAAGTTTGGAAAAATTTTGGCATCAGTGTCTTCAGATACTTTTTGTTCCCCCCTACCACCCAGCTTTCTTTCAGTAACTCCTATAACATGTGTATTTGGTCACTTGAAGTGGTGCCTCAGTTCTTTGAATTTTTAGTGAGCTTATGGTTCCAGACTATGAACTTCCTAAGGGTTTCTCAGTTTTTTCCTTCACACCTTAGGACAAATGGCTACACCTGAGTATCTCTTCCCTCAGGTCAGTTAAGCTCTAATGATACCTAGCAGGTTAGGTTCTATTGACTGTTTCTCCTGAGGGCCGGCCTAGTTAAGAAGAGCGCTCTCATGTATTTCAAAATGTTTCCCTTTCTTCTCTCCCTTTTGGAAGCACAAGGGAGTTTCTCCTTAGATATTTACTCTGAGAACCTGGTTGAGCTCCTGGAAGACTCAACAAAAGTGAGTAAATGTTTTACATTATTAAAATTACTGGCTATTTTTGTGTTGTGTGTTCTTGAGCTTTGTTCTGGGTTAGTCAATTTACTAGAAATAATTCCTGTTGATTCTTGCTTTAAAATGTAGTTAGGTGGGATGTGTTTAGTTACACTGCGCCACTCTTGCCAAACTATTAAGACAGACTTTTCTTAGTAGACTACTTGATATTGCTAAATTCTGAGATTTTCCATTTAACTAGGGACTACTGGAGATTGTTCCTTCTCAGTCCTTTTCTGGGCCTCAGGTAGTTTCTTCACATGCATGAGTTGACAATTTACCTGGCTAAAGTCTCTAGGAAGAACCTCCATAAATTTCTGAAGCAACTATGTAATTCTCTTGGAGAAGGAAATGCAACCCACTCTAGTATTCTTGCCTGGAGAATTCCATGGACAGAGAAGCTTGGTGAACTACAGTCCATGGGGTCACTAAGAGTCAGACATGATTGAGTGATAACACATACGCACACACGTAACTCTTTAGCTATCATGGTCTTTTCTTCCAGCTTTATCTACTCAGTTCAGGCAGTCTGCAGGGCTCTCCATGATTTCCCATTTCCTTGCCATATAGTGTAAACTTTTTTTTTCTTTATCACCTAGTGTATAATATTTTAGAGCTGTTAACTTTAAAATGTTTAGTAAGTTGAAACTGTTGTTTTATATATTCTCTGCCCCACCTTGTGTGGTTTTTTGTTTTCTTTTTTGTAGTTTAAGAGGGGAAATCTGCCCCCTGTTACTCAATCTCAGTAAGAGGGAAAATACTGTTACTTTAAAATTTTGTTTTTAAGAGTTTTTGATTGGATGGTTATGATTTCTGTGTATGCAGATTTATGTAACTCACTGGCAATATGGATTATACAAATTTAAGGTAGGATAATTTAAAAATTTGAATTAACTGTCTTTGTGTTTAAATTTTACATGACACAAACAAATTCTCCCCAAAAGAACCAAGAACTTTAGGAATTGTTTATTTTCAAAACTTGACAGGCTAAATGGATTGAGTTATGTTCATGCATTTGACACATTTTGGAAGCATCTTTTGTTGACATATGTTGGGTTTGAATTTTGCAAAAGTATTCAGTTATCTTCTTGTTTACATAAATTAATCCCTTGAAAGGGAGGCAATATCTTTACCATATACTTGCTTGTTTTCTTCTCTGCATTCTCGCCATTTCTCACTCTTGCTCTGATTTGCTTCTTCTGCAGGAAACCTGGGCAGCACACTCTTTAGGACCTTTCAGGTCTGTCAAACTCTCACTTGTTCTCTTTCTTCTGCCTCTTCTCTTAGTTTCCTGGGTTCTTTGTATTTAATGTGTTAAGGGGAAGGCCAGGCTCCTCTGGTGACTGGTAAGACTTCATTTGGAAATCTTAGGGAATTATTTTCACTTTAGTTCCTAGTCACATAGTCCACTCAGCTTTACCAGTAATAAAGTCTCATATTTTAAAGCTTAAGTCTAATAGTGAGAGAGAGATGATTGATCATCGACCTCACAAGCACCATGCTGCTGTTGCTGCTGCTAAGTCATTTCAGTCATGTCCGACTCTGTGCTACCCCACAGACGGCAGCCCACCAGGCTCCTCAATCCCTGGGATTCTCCAGGCAAGAACACTGGAGTGGGTTGCCATTTCCTTCTCCAATGCATGAAAGTGAAGTCGCTCGGTCATGTCCGACTCTTCACGGCCCCATGGACTGCAGCCTACCAGGCTCCTCTGTCCATGGGATTTTCCAAGCACCATAGGTGTCTTCAAATCATATACTTATCTCCTAAGGGTAAGAAAGAAACTTCTTGATGTAACCAGTGCCATCCTGACCACCCCTCACCCCCTGCCCCCCACAATGTAACAACTAAAAGGTGAACAGCTGGCACAGCAGAATGCTGCCAAGACTCAATTCAGGCACTACAACTGGCATCCATTGATTGTCAGACCCATGGCCAGTTGGCTGTTGAAAAATATTGACTATTACCCTTGCCTAATGCATTAAAAAAGGGAAACTTTAAATATAGAACATACTATAAAATGTAATAGGCCAAATAAAAGCAATTTTTGTTTAATAAAATTGATATATTAAAATCTTTAAACATTCTCATATGAAAACTTCATTAAGTGAATTATTTTTCTCTGTTGGTTTCTATGAAAAAAATATGAGATTTAATCTAAAAGATGAGGAAAAAAAGCTATTTACTCATAACCTGACTTTCTGACAAAAGGTTTGAAGTGGCTTACAGAAATACATATAATAGAAAAATAAAATAAAATGTAAATTTGCATAGCTGCCAAGTGGAATGAAGCTCAAAGTCTGGATTTATAGACTTACTGGACCATACAGTAAGATGGGTGATAAATTTTGCTATGAGACTCCCAGGAGCCAAAGTTCAAGGAAATCCAACAGAAGAAATAAGAAAACGTTAAGTATTTTTATTTCTCTGGATGAATGATGCCTTTTTTTAGCTTAAATAAAATCAGTAAATGAAATCAACCATTTTCTTATCATGATTTACTACATGTTATTTAAATTTTTTATTTTATCAAAGATAATAAAATATGAACTGACATTAAAGAAATAATGTACTCAAGAAAATATTTCTAGAAAATATAATAATGTGTGATTCTTCTTTTTGATTTGCAAAAGGTGTTTAAGAACTCAAAGGATTATTCTTGGTAGGGTTTTAAGTCTTTCAAATATTTCAAATGTTTGACAGAACAGACTTACAAAGCTACTTTATTTTGCCAGTTCCCATTGCCATTCTGAAGCTTTGTCCTAGAATGTTAAGGTTCTACTTTGTACAGAAATATGGAAATCACAAGTGATTTGTTTGACTTCTCATTGCTCAGATAATCCCTGTTCCCCTTCTTGCAGTTGATTTAAGCCAATGAGTCTTTTCCAGAAGGACTTTGAAACAATCCAGGTGTTTCTGATCATTCAGACCACTCTCAAAAGGAGAAAATGTGTTGGGGGCTATTAGTGATATCACTTTCCGTCAGAAATGCTATTAAGCAGAAAAAGTCATTTTCAGAGTGGGAGAAGAGTAAAGCAGATCAGTAGTGGTTGCGGGAGAGTGGAGATGATTGTAATTTTTTTTCTGGGGTTTTTCAACTACTGGCTCTATGCTTTTATTGGCCTCTGATGAAGTTCTATCCTCTGCTTCCCTGAGAAACATTTATCTTTATAAGAAGTCTCTCTCTGCTTAACTTAGCTACTAAACAGTATCCATGAAAACATAACTTTTGATGTGCCCCCTTACCTTATATTATGCCTGAGAGATTGCTATAACTTCCAGGTTCCCAGCCTTGACTTCTGTGTGCCCCTCAAGAGTTTGCCTGTGAGACCATATCATCCACCCAGCACCTCACTCAGGTGTGCAAGTCTTAGCCCAAATGACCCTTCTTCTTACATCTCCATATTACTTTTAGATCTCCTGACTTCCATGGTTATCCATACTTCCATCTGACCGCTACACAATGAAGTAAATTAATTTTGATAATCCTAATAGATAGCTTTAGAAACTTTTTTACAAATATTTTTATAGGACAGTATGACTTAAAATTCAGACTTCAGCATCCATTATTTTATTGCATCTGTATGCCATTTTGCTGCATTTGAATTCTGACAATACTAGATTTTATACTGGTGGCAGAGAATGAGATGGTTGGATAGCATCACCAACTCAATGGACATGAACTTGGGCAAACTCCAGGAGATGGTGAGGGACAGGGGGGCCAGGAATGCTGCAGTCCATGGGGTCACAAAGAGTTGGACACGGCTTAGTGACTGAACAACAGCTATACCAGATTGTTACAGTTCACTAATTTAAAATTAATCATATTATGAAAATACATTAGTTAAAAATCCCTTTATGTAGTAAGAATTACAATTTATTCTTGTAGAGTTACAGCGTGTACTGGGCTCATTAGAACATAAAGCGAGAAATGAGCATTTTGAAGAATGATTCATTTGTAATCCCTTAAAAAGACCATGGATAGAAATAATGCTTTGCTTTTATAATATAAATTTGTGTTTATATATAGTACTAGGGTTTATAAGGAAAAACACTGCCATTCTGCATGATACAGTAATGGGTTATCTTGTTGGAAGTGTCCTGTGCACATTGTTTAGAGATTTAATGATCATGAGGAATTTTCTTATTAGGCTTGCATCACTATTGGAATGAAAAGGCAATTTGTCTTTGATCTTGAGTCCTTCAAGAGTACCTTGTTCAACAATTTGATTTCTATTACTGTAGTTAAGATGATTAAGAACCTTTCAAATGCTGCATATAATTGAAAAGTTTTTGGTGTCTTAATTTCTTAGGCAAACATAAATTAATGTAACATCATTGCTATTTGTTACAATCATTATAGAACCTAGTACTCAAAAGGGATCAATGAAAAAATAAGTACTTTGGTCATTAACATGCATTAACATTCTTTGTCCTCAAGATAAATCTACTGTGACTACCCCTTCCTACCTACTGCTCCTTGGAAACACTAGTGCAGTAAATTGATGAGACCACCCCTGTACTCCATAATCATCTGTCCTGGAGGGCATTTGGGCACTTTGAAAAACCAACCAATATTCTGCCATTGAAACTAACAATTTGGACTTAGTAAAAGCCAAAGGTATCTAGGCAAAATGACCCCATATTAAGGAAAAAAAAAAAAACAAAACAGAACAACTTCCTGTGGAGCTGGAATAATGTCTGATTGCTTTCAGCTGTTTGTTCTCTAATCCAAAGCCAGAGAGTAGCTTACTCCCTCAGGGAAAAACAACTCCACAGCAGCTATTTTACACCAAAACGATTAACTGAGCTTAATTGGGCATAACATTTAATAATAATAAAAAAAAAAAGAGCTTCCTTTGGGAAAAACAATTTTTTATGTGTCTGCAACTGCACAGCATAAAATTGCTATGATTTTTGTGTGTCTGTGTTTTAGAAACAACTTTATTGTTGTTTTAAGACTCTAGAAACCAACATAACTTCTACATGGTGTTTGTCAATTTGTTGACTGTTAGAAAAATGGTGTCAATTTCTCCTCATAGACTTTAATGAGAGACGTCATCTTCTCCTGACCAATGATTTCTCAAATTCCACAGAAATTGAATAAAAGTGATTTTTTATTTGAAAAGTCTTCCTCTTTGAAGTATCTCATGTAAACTTCTCTACAGAGACATTCATTTCATGATTTATTTTCTGTGATACATAAGGATCATTCCTTTCCTAAATCTGCAAAGTGATTAAAAAGTAAATTAAAATAAGATGCCATTATAGATTGTGACACAATTTACTATTTCTCTTTCTGAATATTGTCCAATTAACTTTAAAATATAACACTCTAACCCAGGGTTATGATATTCATCCTTTTTGACACAGATGAACCTGTTGTTACCTCTGTTAAACAGATATTTCAATTTATGCATTTATGTAGTATTATACTTTAATGATACAGTTGAAATACTTTGGAATTTTTAAATGCCCTAAAGAAACTATAAATTCTGAGGGAAAAATGAAACTTAAAAAGATAAAATTAGTCTTTTTTAGTGTCAGTGATAATGTGCATACATGGGAAGATATGAAAAATATGCTTACTTGTCATTATTTATTGGTTTTAAAACTCAGTTTGAATAGACTGGAGAGAAGAAGGCTTTATTCTGATTCCTATTTTGTGATAAATTTAATAGCTCATAAAATTTTGGAGATGCTATTTCAGGACATATTGGCATAAATATTTGTAAGATTCTGCCTTAAAGAACTAAAACATTTCTCAGAAGAAATATATTTCAGTCACAGATAAGAGCATTCTAAAAAAAATCTATTTCAAAATAAATATAAAATATAGAGTATTCAGTGCTCTGCTGCTTTGTATTCAAGTATAAATCTGAGTGCCCTGAAATTATTGAGACTTTCCAACTTTAGCAGTCAGAAATCTCCCACTCGGGCAAACACTAAAGCATGAGCTCTGTAAGAAAACATATATATACATATATAAAATTAAATAGATTTTCATTACTTTATCTTTAAATATATGAGTTTCCCTGGTGGCTCAGATGGTAGAGTCTGCCTGCAGTGTGGGAGACCAGGATTCGATCCCTGGGTTGGCAAGATCCCCTGGAGAAGGAAATGGCAACCCACTCCAGTATTGCTTGGAAAGTCTCATGGGGGTTGCAAAGAGTCAGAAAGGACCAAGTGAACATGTCCAAATCTTTAAATATGTTTAGATTTAGTGAGGTCCAATGACATGCCCATGATCAAGTTCATAAAAGCCAGGAAACATTTGTAAACAGTTAAAAAATAATTACTTTTCCATGGGTTCTTTTTGCTTCTTCTGACTTTGTATTGAAATGTGATTATCATAACTATCTGTGGGGTGACTGCCTGGGTTCAAATTCCAACTTCTTACACATTATGTGACCTTGAGAAAATTAATCACTCTGTTTCAGATTTTTCACTCATAAAATAGGGATCTCATAAAATAGGGATCCAACAGTATTTAATTCCGAGGATTTTTGTGAAGGTTAAATGATTTAAAATCTTTTTGAGCAAGGCCTAGAATATAAATAGTACATTCATTTGGGTAAGCCCTGTATATATGAATAATGTTCTTTTACCTTTCCTGTGATGACAGAGCTCCATTAAAGGCTTCATTTGTGCTTCTGTTATTTTTTTGCACAAATATTCAAAAAAGGTTTATTTTTAATAGCTAGAATATGGTATCAATCCAGATGTTCTTCAGTGGAAGAATGGAGAACAATCTATGACATATTCATATTATGGAATACTATTCAACAATAAAAAGGAACAAACTGATAAAGAAACTTGGGTGACTTAGGGAATATTCTGGGTGAAATATACCAACCCCAAAAGTTAAATTCTGTATTCCATTTATATAACATTTTGAGATGAAAACTGTTAGGGGTTAGGGATCAGGGCTGAAGTTAGGGAATGTGATAGGGAGATAGATATGGTTATAAAAAGTCAACTCAAGGGATTCTTGTAGTGATGGAACTGTTTCAGTTCTTGACTATGGGTGGTAGATATAGGAACATACAATTGTGGCAGTATTTTTAGAACTACACACTGCCCCCTCCTCTATACACATACATATTAACATGTACAAGTGAGTGCAGGGAAAACTAGGGAAATCAGAATAAATTGTGTGGATTATATCCATTCAATATTTTTATATTTTGCAAAATGTTGTTATAATTCAGGGAAATACATGGGAAAAGTAAACATAGGATTTGTATATTTTTATAACTAAATGTGAACTGTATTACAACTGCATTTGAATATCCAGAAGAATTTCAGTTAATAAAATAGGGAGGAGGGAGCCTGATGTTTGAAAATATCAATAATCCATGTGTAAGAGATAGAAAATTTAAAATTTAAAGCATACTATTATATAAAATGTATTTACATTTAGAAATGTGTGTGTGTGTGTGTGTGTATATATATATAAAATAGAATTTGAATAAGATTGTAGAATCCAAGACACACCTGAGAGATCATCTCATCTAGTAACCAGTCCAGGGTAAAGGTTTTGTTACTTAGGAGAGACAAAAGAAGAAATATAAGGACAATGATGATGTCTTAACTTGAAACTGTTCTTTATTCTGAGATTATACCCTTCTTTTTTTTGATACCATAATGGTCTTTCTTGTACAAAATATGTTATAGTGTCTTTTTGTAAGATCTTTCCTTGACAAAATAAAAGGTTGATAAATACAAAGAAAAAAAGCCACTGAGTGGGTATGAAGACTCTCCCCCACAAAAAAAAAAAGAGGATAGGAAAAGCAAGTGAAAATAACACCAGAAGAAAATCAGTATGCACCATTGATCACATGCACAGAGTTTCTCTGTAGAAGGAGTTCTCCTGTTTTGAGACCGACTTGTACTCTGGGAATGTTATACTGCGTGTTTATTGATTCTCTTAACAGGAACTTTCTGATATTCATTAAGATTATTCCATGATTTTAAAGTTTCCTATATTCTTTCTACTCAACTATTTTCTTCCCTTGCAAATTTCCACAGTCTATTTAGGATTGAACTCTAGCTAAAAGATGAAACTGTGTTCATAAATTTGTAGGGTTTATCTTTTGCTCGTCTTTTTGAATAAGGATAACATGCTGGGAAGTTTTGCGCATTCATTATTTTTACATAATTTCTCAACATTACTGCTTTTCAGATGTTGTTTGAACCTAAATCATGATGTACAATTTTAATACACCAGTCATGCTTATGGAGAAAGCTGACTGAAATATTCAGCACTGCTTTACACGAACTCATTCTTCACCCAGACTCTCTCATGAGGAAGAACTTTCCCTGCGGGTGAATGCCACTGCCACTGAAGGTTGCTCTTGGTTTCCTGGTGTTTCTCCATCTGATCCTATGACTCTGAACCAACTCATAGTATCATGACCAGGACTGTTCCCTTGTTTCCTTCATCTTTTCAAATGATATGATGAGTCATCATTAAAACTGAACTATTTGAGGTTGATTCTTCTAAGAACATTTACAAAATCTCTACACCACCTATCAGGCTAGAGTTCCTCATCCAATGCCTTTATTCTTCCCAGAGTAGAGCCTGAGCATTCAAGGCAGCTGGGTGATCTCAAACAAGAAAATGCTGCAGAGAAGTCAGTCTTGTGATGGCATATACAGACACGTACACACCAGTTTGTGTCTAACCTCCATTCATGCATGACAGCTTACATTTTGTATGGAAATATTAATAGTTCAAGTATTATAAAAATTAACAGAGCTCAGTTTTCCTCTTGGTATAGTGTCATGACTTTAGTACAAATATGCATTTAGAATACAGTAGATGTTTTAGAAGTAACTTTTACACTCAAAATAGATGCATTATCAATGATGATGGATAGCCAGGAATAAATATTTAGATGGATGCTTATAGTATCAAAATTCTCAAATTGGGTAGCTTCATTTAGGAAAAATGATTTCCAAATGAGTATATTGAGAGAATTTCTACTCTCATAATTTCATGACAAGCAGATATTCTATCTATGAACCTTTATGCCCAAATGACTTGGTTTGTTCCCCTGTATAGTATAAACTTTCTCATGAAGTTAATCCCAAAATGATTTCATTGACATTTTGCAGGTGAAAAAGTAGTTAGTTTTATACTTAAGTATACTTTAAATATTTTTGTAAAGGTCCTATATATTGTGAGTTACTATACCGTCCATTAAGTTGACAACTGATTTGGTAGAATGAGTATTATGGTTATTCTTCTTCATTACCAGAGGCCATATTTTTAATCCATGTATTTCTTGGTCTCTTTTTTGCTTGCTTGCATTTGTCCTTGATCATGTATGTGTAGTCGAATAATTAGAGTTTATTGCTCTTGTAAGGAGAGATACTATGCCATGGGGTACTGGGTATCATCTCAGTAACAGGTTATTAGAATTTATTGTAGAATTTGGGCTCATGGTCGATAGTTTAGGGAAGAGTTTAAAGAAGCTAGACTTTGCTTTGGATTGGATGCTATCATGAAGTATGGGTAGTTCCATGATTCAATATTTTAAGAGATCCTATCTAGAAGGAGGGAATAAAAGAGCAAGATTAAAGCTACAATTCATAAAGAAGCAGCAGTTACTCATGAGCCAGGGTAGGGGGTATTGGATTATTTTTGTGGTTTAGCCAATGCTCACATTTAGACATGTATAGAGGTTGATCTTTTTATCTTGGTCCATCACAACCACAGGGCCCTTGTTTGTTGTTGATCTGTAAAATTATTTATGTTCATAGAAGAACACCAAGACCTAGCTGTACCAGGTAACTTTCTAGCAACATCAAGTTCCAGCTAATAGTATTGATATTAGGCCAGCATCTAGTGTTGAAGGCAGCTTTTCTTTCTCTTGAATCTATTTCCTGTATCTTCCTTCCATTTCTAAAAGATAGGATGCCTACTATTAAAATATAAATTTATTTAATTGGAGGTTAATTACTTTACAATATTGTATTGGTTTTGCCGTACATCAAAAGACAATATTGTTGTCATTTGCTCAGTTATTGTCTTTGCCATGCCATGAGGAAGACTTCAGTAGAAATAATGAAGCTATTTTGCACTTGCTGCTTAAATGGCAGAGTCATCTGCTCAATGGTTCTCTAGTTGGTACTTTCTCATTGTGACACAAGGTTCATCACTTTTCAGGCCTTCTTTTGTCATCCTGCAGGATGAGAGGATTTGTATATGATGAAAATTCAGTGAAGAGATGCAATATCAAATACTATATCTCTGAAATACTTACTTGGAGTGTGTATTACCTTGAATTGCCATGATGGTTATGGGTAAGTTATGGTCTCTATGGGGTCGCACAGATTTGGACGCGACTGAAGCGACGCAGCAGCAGCAGCAGCAGCAGCTAGGCTATGGTGCTCAGTTGTTTGGTCAAACTAGACACTAGTCTAGATGTTGCTGTCAGGTTATTTGGTATAGTATAGAATTGGTAAACTTTAAGGAGAATACCCTTGATAATCTGAATGGGCCTCATCCAATCACTTGAAGGTCTTAAGAGCAAAGATGAGTGAGTGAAGTCACTCAGTCGTGTCGGATTCTTTGCGACCCCATGGACTGTAGCTTACCAGGCTTCTCTGTCCATGGGATTCTCCAGGCAAGAATACTGGAGTGGGTTACCATTTTCTTTCCAGGGGATCTTCCTGACTCAGGGATCGAACCTGGGTCTCCTGCATTGGAGGTAGACACTTTAACCTCTGAGCCACCAGGGAAGCCCAAGAGCAAAGATAGTTTTCCCAAAAAATAAATGAATTTTACAAGACTGTAAAATAAAAACCCTGCCTGAGTTTCTAAACTGCTGGCATCCCCTAAAGATTGCAGACTTGCAGAATTCCTACAGGTAAAATAAATCGTTTTAAGATATGTTTACATATCCTGTCGGTTCTATTTCTCTGGAGAACCCTGGCTAATACAACTGCTATGTATCATTTTGTAATTGTAGTTTTTATATAGTTAAGTACATAATAGGAACATTGAGTGCAGGGAATTTTATATTTTTCATGCCCTATGAATACTTATTGAATTAATCAATGAAAATTTGGTGATACTGTCCCTATAACTTATAATGCTATTTATTTCCTTAGTCTTCACTGATGGTTAAAGGACCTGAGGGTCAGCTTAGTCTTTTTAAATCAACCCAAAGTCATTTATATGTTAATTTAAAATTCAAACTTTATCTGTATTTTGAGTAAGATGATATTGGAGCTAGGGTAAAAATGACTGAGTTTGCTCTGAAAACTGAAGTTGAAATATTTGAAAATGCAAGCAGGCTTCTCATTGTATGCCCTAATCTACTCTATTTATTAATACAGGCTATTGAGAAGGAGACTACTTCTAATTTATATTCTGACCAGGACCAGAAACTTAGAGTGGTATTTAGATGTTGCACAGTAGATATTTTGAACTGGCCACTGCCTTAAAATGGGTTTTGGTTATTACTATATTGACTAGATTCTCATTTATTTATTTTTATCTTCCCAAGTTCAATCTTTTTGACTATTTCATGCATTCAGTCTTAATTTAAAAGTGATAGTTGTTTGAGGGCAAGTAATCCAAAATTTTAAGTTCAGAATATGAGATGGCAGAAATGTAGTTTGGTTGTGTTCAATTTTATTAATATTGGCATATGTAATTGAGACTAGACAAATCATGATACACACTTCCTTTACACCTTTTTTTAAAAAACTCTCAACATCTATGGTAGAACATTCACTGTATCTTTTGCCCACATATCTTAATGTCTTAGTAAAATTTCCTTATGTCAGAACAACTATTTTTTTTTTAGAATTTTAAAACAAAAGTAAAGTGAAAGCTGAGTTTTTAGGATCCTGGTCTTTAAGGATAAATGGAATTCTTATGGTTTCTGTTATAGTGACTCATGGATTTTCCACATTCTATCATTTCTGAACCGCACCCACTTTACTTCCTATATCTACTTCTTAAATTTTAACAAGATAAAAGTTGCATCTGTCTGTGGCCAAAATGGATTTTCTGCCTAGGACCAGACAGCATTTTGCCTGATCTGTGCTCTCTACCTGTCACCGTTTGTCTGGCTTCTGTTATCTCACCTGATCACTTCATAGTAAGACACTGGTTTTACGTGCACACACATCCCTAGGCTGGGTTCAGTGTCCTCACTCCGTGGTTTTACGGCTCTTAGTCCTTCCATTACCTTAGCTGTTAGTACACTGTACAGCTGCGGTGCACACTTGTCTCCTCCCATTCTGCAAGCTCCAAGTCACGGCATTCAGCAAGTCACCAGTGGCTAGCAAAGAGCCTGAGACATTGTAGACAGTAATAGTAAGTCAATAAGCAGAGATTTGACAAACATTTTTCATTCAGGGTGAAGAAAAAGACGACAATAATGTTTAATGACCAAAAGCTAGTGAAATGATAGTTGCAGTTCTGCAAAGCTTAATGAGATATTTGACCAATTCTGATTCCTCCTATGCTTCTTCAAGCCTCACTTCTAGTTATAACCTCAGTGGATTTCCTATTTTGACAAAAATAGAATTTTAACACTCTATACAGTATATTTTATTAAGAAAACTGTAAAAATGAAGAATCTATGTCATTTTTATACTATGAAATGTGGCATTGAAGTTCATGTGTATGCTTTCATTGCAAAATATCTGCTCTGGTGTTTGAGTGAAAATAAAATATTTAAAGGTATTAACCAAATATAAAATTGTATACATATATGTATATTTTGTAATTATATATGTATGTTTGTGTATTAGGTATTTATCAGTTCAGTTCAGTCGCTCAGTCATGTCTGACTCTTTGCGACCCCATGAATCGCAGCACACCAGGCCTCCCTGTCCATCACCAACTCCCAGAGTTCACTCAGACTCACGTCCATCGAGTCAGTGATGCCATCCAGCTATCTCATCCTCTGTCATCCCCTTCTCCTCCTGCCCCCAATCCCTCCCAGCATCAGAATCTTTTCCAATGAGTCAACTCTTCGCATGAGGTGGCCAAAGTACTGGAGTTTCAGCTTCAGCATCATTCCCTCCAAAGAAACCCCAGGGCTGATCTCCTTCAGAATGGACTGGTTGGATCTCTTTGCAGTCCAAGGGACTCTCAAGAGTCTTCTCCAACACCACAGTTCAAAAGCATCAATTCTTCGGCGCTCAGCTTTCTTCACAGTCCAACTCTCGCATCCATACATGACCACTGGAAAAACCATAGCCTTGACTAGTCGGACCTTTGTTGGCAAAGTAATGTCTCTGCTTTTGAATATTCTATCTAGGTTGGTCATAACTTTTTTCCCAAGGAGTAAGCGTTTTTTAATTTCATGGCTGCAGTCACCATCTGCAGTGATTTTGGAGCCCCAAAAGTAAAGTCTAACACTGTTTCCACTGTTTCCCCATCTGTTTTCCATGATGTGATGGGACCAGATGCCATGATATTCATTTTCTGAATGTTGAGCTTTAAGCCAACTTTTTCACTCTCCACTTCCACTTTCCTCAAGAGGCTTTTTGGTTCCTCTTCACTTTCTGCCATAAGGGTGGTGTCTTCTGCATATCTGCATATTGATATTTCTCCTGGCAATCTTTATTCCAGCTTGTGCTTCTTCCAGCCCAGCATTTCTCATGATGACCTACAAGACCTTTTAGAACTAACATCCCCAAAAGGTGTCCTTTTCATTATAGGGGACTGGAATGCAAAAGTAGGAAGTCAAGAAACACCTGGAGTAACAGGCAAATTTGGCCCTGGAATGTGGAATGAAGCAGGGCAAAGACTAATAGAGTTTTGCCAAGAGAATGCACTGGTCATAGCAAACACCTTCTTCCAACAACACAAGAGAAGACTCTACACATGGACATCACCAGATGGTCAACACCAAAATTACAGTCTTTATAGGTATATACAAAATGGTACATCTTTCACAGGGACATTAGGGAACTGAATATAAAGAGCTTTGAGTAGTGCCTGGAACATAAAAACACTACATATAAATTTTGTTAATATTGTGATTATGAATGATTTATAAATACTTTTGGATAGAGAAAGATTTTTTTCTTTTTATTGCTAGAGAAAATAAGAGATAAAATATGCTTTGCTCAAAGCTATTAGGGTGTAGTGAAAGTCACTTGGTCAGTGTCCATCTCTTTGGGACCCCATGGACTATATAGTCCATGGAATTCTCCAGGCCAGAATATTGGAGTGGGTAGCCTTTCCCTTCTCCAGGGGCTCTTCCCAACCCAGGAATCAAACCCAGGTCTCCTGCATTGTGAGCGGATTCTTTACCAACTGAGCTATCAGGGAAACCTAGGATGTTGTAACAATCTGTGTTTTGTGAGTCAGTAGACCAAAAGTGGCATCTGGGTCAGGTCAAGCTGAAAAGATCATGTATCAGTGCTGCAGTCATCACCCTTCCATCCTTTCTTTGTCCAGACAGAGAAAAGCGCTCTCTGGGGTCACACTCAAACAGACACCTTACCTCCAGTGGCAATCTTTTCTCAGTCCTTTTAAGTTTCAGAATCACTGTCCTTCATTTCCTGAAATTTGAAAGCTTTTTGAGATTTTCATCTAAAATTAGTTTTCTAGAAAACTCACTCCAATTTCATTTCTCTTGCTTTCCCTCGCAAACTTTTGGAATTGCAAAAATTGCTTCCACAGGTGTCTCTATCCACACTCCACAGCTCATTTCTATATAAAAAATCAGCATGCTTTTTATACTATCTTTAATTTTGGGGTGTTTTCTCAAAAGACTAAAGAGAATGAGTGAAAGTGAAGTCACTCCTTCGTATCTGAATTTTTGAGACCACATGGACTGTAGCCTACCAGGCTTCTCCGTCCATGGGATTTTTCCAGGCAAGAGTACTGGAGTGGGTTGCTGTATCCTTCTCCAGGGCATTTTCACGACCAGGGATCAAACCCGGGTCTCCCGCATCGTGGGCAGATGTTTTACCCTCTGAGTCACCAGGGAAGATTTCTTAGTTCAAGTGAAGTGTGTTTGAATTCTTGATATTTTTATTTTATAAACTTAAAGGTGTATATTGCAAGATTTGATCTTCCTCCCTCTTACTCTTCATGGGAAAAATTTTTTTATTCAGGGTCTCTCCGTTCTATATTTTATTACTCTTTCTATTTCTAGTTTTTATACTTGTAAAACACAGTTGGACTTAATCTACTGTTAATTATAAAATTGTACATTGATTTTCATTTTTTAAGCTCTTTTGTATGTTCATCCTTACATAGACCATAAGAGATCATCAGTTTAGATCAGTTGCTCAGCTGTGGCCAAGTCTTTGTGACTCCATAGACTGCAGCAAGGCAGGCCTCCCTGTCCACCACCAACTCCCTGAGTTTACCCAAACTCATGTCCATTGAGTCAGTGACGCCATCCAACCATCTCATCAATGGTCTTGCCCTTCTCCTCATGCTTT